>NW_017893517.1:47500-50000 GCF_001540865.1 Ananas comosus
AGGATCAAACCATTTCTTCTGACTCTTTTTCAAATTCGATAAATGTTGGTTGATCGTATATTTCATTACAGTTATATGATTCAGAGTATCATTTCCTATTTGATCCCTTTGAATTCCATATTCGAAGTTGCGATCGGATCTATTCATTAAAAAGAATCGATTCGATACATTTCTTATGTACCCGTAGGTGCTATATTGGATTTGAATCAGATTTCGGATCAATCTATATTGATTGACTGCCTCCATTATGTTGTTGCTAGCAAATACCGCTGTTTTTAGTTTTGGATCTTCCAAATCATTCCCGCAGTGGATCCGGACCGATTTTTTTCTGATCCTTCGATAAAAAGATTCATTCTCTTCATAAAAAAGAGGAGGTAGAACCAATAAAGATTTCTTTTTCGATTCATCTCTGGAGTTGAATACCTCATTCAAGAATTTTTTTTGATCCAACCCGTAGGAATCAATAGAAAAGGCAAATCCCCTATGATACACCAGATCCGGCTCGGTTATTGATAGAGTGAATAGATCTGCCATTTCTTGAAATCTCTCTTCTGATTCAAAATCGTGGTGTAACGTGTATCCCCCTTTGTTCCGGTCATGGAATAGATGAAATAAATCAAAAAATGGATTCTTGTTCAAGAATGAAATCTTATTGGAACTGTCCATATCCGATTCATCCTTCGGAACCATATCACATCCCGGATCTGATGAAATAGGATGAATTGAGACGGTTTTTTGTAAATACGTAATTATCTTGAATATATCAACCATTTCTTTATTTTCCGATCGCCTGGAAGGGACAAAAGAAACATCTTGTTTTTTCTTCCAAAATCTCTGATCTCTAGTGGACCTCTCAGTAGGATTCGAACCCAGATGAAGTTCTGACCATCTGTCAGAGAAAAAAGAACGAATTGATCTTGTAGGATTCCCAAGAAATTCTTCGATTTCTTCCGGAAGCAGATGATTATTCATCTGCTTCTCACGTTCCGTGAATAGCCGGGACATTGAGGAAGATCCAAAAAGGCATTTCGGGAATCGATCTGATTCTATCTCTGTTCGTTCCGTTTGAAGAAAGGAAGGATCCCAAAGAATCGATCTTTCTTTTAGTTGCTGAATCTCTGTTTGATCGATCAATGTGTGATATTCTGAATCCTCATTTCTAATGGAATCGAAATGATCTATGGATTGATCAGAAGATCCTTTCAATTGGCTAGAATCCGTTACTTGAACGAAAATAGATCTTGTGGAATCATATTGAATATTTGACAATACATTCCGTACCTTGCTAAAAAACCGATCCTTGTTTCCCAACCACACATTGTCTAACCAAATCAAATTCTCTCTCGATACGTTCCTCAAAAAATCCAATTCGTGCTGATTCTTCCCCCAACTAACGAAGAGATCTTGGCGGAATTGCCACATATGAAATTGAGCACAATTTTGCAAAGAAATACCCCACTTGTTTCTCGAGAAGAGATGGGAAACATGCTCAATATCATTTGATTGAATAGTTGCCTCAGCTCCTTGCTGTTTGAAGAAACCCTTCCCTTCAATTGGTCTTTTTTCACGAAAAGCAGACATGAGATAACAAATCAAGTCTTTCCCTAAGATTTCGAATAGCTGTCCCGAATTCAAGTTGATTATGTTTCGCTTCTTCCTCGGAGAAAGACGATCAAACAATTCCCAATCATGGTCCTTGCGGATCGGATCATCCATATAGGATAAAAAAAGAAACTCCAGATATTTGCTATCTTTCTCTTTGAATGAGATCTCAATTCCAGCTACGGTTTCATTAGATATCTTACAACTAAAATCCCTCTTTTTTCCGATCCGGTTCCTCCACCATCGCGAACTCCGCATGATACACTTTTTATTTATTGGGAGAACCCAAGTAATCTCTTGCGGATCCATGAAACAACTCTCAGAAATCTTTTTCCCTTTTGGAAGATACAGGAGCGAAACAATCAACCTATTGATATTGGAAGACCAAAAAGATTCTTCCAATGTCTCATTTCTGGGTCCAATGGAATTCATAGGTATAGGAAGAAGCCCCATCAAATAGAGATTCTTTCTTTCGACCATCTTTCGATTGTTAATACGAGATATAAGGACCGCTACTACAAGCAGTACTACACCTTTGATCGTGAAATATCGATTGCTTGTTGAACCCTGTGAATCACGTGAAAGTAGGATACTCCAAATTCGGGGGTCAAAGAGTTTCATAAAACGTTCTTGGTGGAAAAAAATGTGAGTGAAAGATCCCACTGAATCGAATTTGATCCATGAATCTAAGAAATAGTGAGAATTCTTGATCTCTCTCAATATCTCTCTCAATTCGAAGATCCAGGATTTGAATTGATGTCGTTTCATTGATTCCTCCTAAAGATTTCATTTCAATTGAAATTTGGTTATTCACGATGTACGATGATCCCTGTTAAGCATCCATGGCTGAATGGTTAAAGCGCCCAACTCATAATTGGCAAATTCGTAGGTTCAATTC
>NW_017893517.1:55000-62413 GCF_001540865.1 Ananas comosus
AAGAAAGGTTCCAGAAGATGTTAATCGTAAATAAGAAGATTGTTTACGAAGAAAAACGAATACAAATTCGCATTCAGATACATAAGAATTATATAGGAACCAAAATAGTCTTTTATTTTCTTTTGAAAAAACGTAAATTGATTTCTTCGGAGTAATGAGACTATTCCAATTATGATATTCGTGGAGAAAGAATCGCAATAAATGCAAAGATGGAACATCTTGGATCCGGCATTGAAGGATTTGAACCAAGATTTCCAAATGGATAGGATAGGGTATTAGTATATCTGACACATAATTTAAATGTGATAATTTGTCCTCTAAAAAGGGAAATATTGAATGAATAGATCGTAAATTCTGACATTTTGGTATTTCTTTTTCTTCGGGAAAAGATACTAATCGCAGCGAGAATGGAATTTCCACAATGATCGCAAAACCTTCTGATATCATCTGAGAAAAAAAATGAGAATAAAAATAAGTGTTGTGCCCAACGAATCGATTTTGGTTAGAATAATTAACCGAATTAATCAAATAATTCTGTTGATACATTCGAATAATTAAACGTTTCACAAGTACTGAACTAGATTTTTTGTCATAACCAATAATTTCCACGGGTTCGTAAAAAATCGAATCATTTAAACCATGATCATGAGCAAACGCGTAAATATACTCCTGAAAAAGAAGCGGATATAGGAAGTGTTGTTGCCGAGATCTATCTTTTTCTAAATATCCTTGTAATTCTTCCATTTACATTTCTACTTGAGCCAGAGGCAGGAGGTTTTTCTTGGTTTATCAAATGATACATACATAGTGCAATATGGTCAGAACAGGGTATTATGTATTGTATTATGTATATACTATAGTAAGAAAAAAATATATACCCCGGAAACAAAACAGGGAGTCCAATCAACAGATCTTTTTACCTTCCTTTTCTATCCAATTGGTTTATGTTCGTTATAATTACAACAGGAGAAAAAATCCTTTATTTTTGCAACCCAATTGCTCTTTTGACTTTGGAATAAATTCTCTTTATCAATATACTGTTTCTTCTACACATCCGCCTACAATCCATAATAAAGAATAATTAGGATTCTGAAAAAAAAAGAAAAAATCAATGGTTCACTCACAGGAGAACCCACTCTTTCCCGCATTAGGCACTAATTCATTTTTAACGTCTAATTAGATCGGGTAATCATTCCAATTAAGAACATAAGCTCGTTGCTTTTTATTTTACCAAAATTGGAGCCATAGAGCTCTATCCATTTATTCACTAGACCCAATTTGTCCCCTTCCTAAAATCAAAACAATCTTTTGGAACTGTAACGATCCGGTAAGGATAAACTCAAAGTTCTACTTTAACTTTGACTTTCATTTCAAATTAAATAAATTAATAAAATCAAAATTAAATAAAATAATAAATTAATAAAATAAGAAATTGATTTTATTACGACATGCTGTTTTTTCCATTCATTACCCTTGAGGATCAGTCGTGGTCTTATAGACTATACCAATAGTCTGGACGAATTCGTTGCTTCATCCAAATGTGTAAAAGATCATAGTCGCACTTAAAAGCCGAGTACTCTACCGTTGAGTTAGCAACCCGGATAAATAGGATATGTAGATACGATCGAAATACAAAAATCAATAGAATTGCACCGCACGACCCTATCAAAACATTGAACTAGCAACACATCGAAAAGAAAGATTTTCTGATCAATTATAAACACAAAATACCAAAATGAGCAGATCGGATTAAAAATATTCCCAATCGAAATGTAAAAATTATGACAGACCACCCATTTTTTATCAAATTCTTTTTGGATTTTACTTAAGAAAATACATCTTGTATGAGAGTAAATGCAGCAAGGCAAACCCATCATTTGAGTGAAGGAAACAAAAAAACCAATATGGGGTGGGGATAAACAGCCCTCTTTATCTACGATCGAATTATATTTGTTCGATACACCATTGTCAATATAAATGCAATGTTGAGAAAATAAATCAAGTAAATAAAATAAAGACTTGTGTTGGATTGGCACAACATAAACATAAATAAGAAATTGAAATGGAAAAAATTAAGGAAAAGGTAAAGAAAAAATCCCCGGTTTATTCAATCAATAAAAGTACGATAAGCAAGCTTAACCCCTTGTTTGTTGTTAAATTCAATTCCCCCACCAAAATATGAATAAAGCAAGAAAAAGGCAAATGGTGTGTAAATATAAATAATTACACAAGGATAGATACTAGTTACCCTTCCCTACTTTATTTTATTTATTTATTTTGTTTTTTACTTTAATTAACTCGAAGTTCTTTCTTTAAAGAATTCTGCCTTCCTTAAAATATCATAAACAGTTCCTGTAGGTTGAGCACCTTTTTCAAAGAAATATAGAATAGCAGGAACGTTTAAATAAGTTTGATTCTTTATCGGATCGTAAAAACCCACTTTTCGAAGATCTCTTCCTTCTCTTCTGGATCGAACATCAATTGCAACGATTCGATAGATGGCTCATTGGGATAGATGTAAATAAACAACGCCCCCCCTAGAAACGTATAGGAGGTTTTTTCCTCATACGGCTCGAGAAAAATGATTCTAATTTCTGTATATAATAGCAAGTGGATCCATAAAATCATGAATTTGACTATGATTTGAATTTAGTACTTTTTTCTTCTTCCTTACAGAAAAAGGAAGAAATCTCATTCATACTCATAACTCAAGTTGGGTAATTCTGACAAGAAAATCCTTAGACATTTATTGAGCCGTCTCTAAACTCTTTTGTTTGTCTCATTTCGAATCTATTTTTATTCCTCAGTCTGATCCAATTGTTGAGACAATTGAAAATAGTGTTTCCTTGTTTCGGAATCCTTTATCTTCGCTTTGTGAAATCATTGGGTTTAGACATTACCTCGGGGATCCTTATTCCTTTCAAAATGGCAGCAACATACCTTTTTTTGTTATTTCTTTCTATATAAATAGAATACGAACGATTGATTCCCTTGTGATACACTTTTCATCGAAATAGTTTTACCAATTTCGAAAAATTGGACTTTGCAAACTTGTTCTGAATTTGAACCTTTCAATTTAGAATTTATATATAGTGAGGATATACTTACAAAGTTGGTCTAACTTATTGATTTTCACTAACCCTAGATTCTTTCCCTTGAAAAATGAATCAATCTTTTCTTCTCGAGCTTCATAATGTACTATTTACTTATAACCCAACACAAATTAGGTTCCGGGCAGAACAAACTATGTCGAGCCAAGAGCATCTTCATTACTATAGAAGACGGCGGATGTCAAAATCCACAGCCGATCATGTCCTTCAAGTCGCACGTTGCTTTCTACCACATCGTTTCAAACGAAGTTTTACCATAACATTCCTCTAATTGAAATTTCAAAGCGGTATGGAATTGATTCAATATAAAATCATGAATAGTCATTGGTTCAACCGGTATATAATAGTCCATACTTTCTATCTACGGTACGGATAAATAAGTATTTATCCGGATAAGGGTCAGCAAGGATCGAATTTATTTAATTTAACCCCATATTCTATCATATGAATGAAAATATTTATTTATATTTATAAATAAGACGAATAAACGAGTTTGCTTAAGACTTATTATTTACATCTTCAACAGATTGTTCGAGACGATCAATCATGAAGGATCCAGTTTTCTCGAACAAATAAACTATAAACCTCCAAAAGAGGTTTCTATAGTAGAATACTAATGATTTCCAATCCCGAAATCAAATCAATTAGTAACCAAAAAAGCTATTCCAATGACCCGAAAAAGTCGAAATTTTGATAATATAGATTTCTCATACTTCTTCCAGTACCAATTCCGGTACCAATCAAAAAAAAATGAAGTAAAAAAGAAAAACGATCTCGTGTAAGGTAAAATTGGGTTCCTTACATTATTGTTATTCTTTCTTTCATCTGAAAGAGAAAATCTGAATCAAGAATCAGAGAAGTATGATCTTTTCGGATCCATCATATACAACTAAGAGTTCTTACCTTAGCCGGGGTAATTCTAATTATAGATATTTTAAAAATCACAGATCCTTTTCACTTAACCGAAAAGCCCTTGTTACTGAAATACAACAATACAATAAAAATACATAATATATATCATATAGGCATAGGCCTTGTTTTTTATACAGATTTTGTTTTACTTCTTCAAGAATTTTTCGATCAATTCTAAAGTCAAGTAGATGGAATATACGAATTTCTCCCCAATCACTACATTACATTGATTTACAATGGTTCATTTGAACCAGCTAATATCTAAGATACAAAAAAATAAGGTCCAGATCAATCCGTTTTTCCTATTTTTTTTTCCGCGCAAACCCAACTTTAATTAGAAGTTTTAAGACCTGTGATGAAATTCAAAACTCCCCACTCTTTAATCTCTACATTCTATGTGGAATTGGGCGGGATACCATTTATTTTCTTTTTATTGACTATAGAGAGGTCTTTCTCTCACATTGTGATTCAGAATGCATCATGTGATAATTCCCATTTCATAGGTATTAGATATGGGACATAAAGTTTCTCTAAGGAACTAACTTCAAAATGAATATGAAATGAATATGAGTAGTACGAGCATATCCTGAATGTTTATGATATAATAGACCAAAAATCTCTTTTTTGAATGAAAATAAAGATATTGAATTTTACCCACATTTGACACTTGATTCCGTTTGTGAGAAACCAAACGAATTCTCAGATATGATTCTTAGAACCATTCTGAAAATTAATAAGAAAAGATTTTTCCCTTTAACAAATTCTTGTTTCATGTGGAATGCAGTGTGATCCCATCTTTCGTTTCATGAAGGACGATCTGGGACGGAAGGATTCGAACCTCCGAATAACGGGACCAAAACCCGCTGCCTTACCGCTTGGCCACGCCCCATTTTGATTTCTATTCGATACTAATCAACACTAATATTGGTATTGGTTATTCGTCAATCTCAACCCAAATACATAAAAACATATGGGATATTTTGTTGCTAGGATTCAAGACATGTAGATATAGAATCAAAAAAATTCATTGATCATTACATAGAATTCAATTAAGATATTGTATGAAAGTTGAATTCCTTATATTATCATTTTAGAATGATAATGGGGGGAGGGATTTTTTATTTGGGAGAGTCCGAACCGAAGAAAAAGGAGGATTTCTTGATCTGCCTTTTTCATTTTTCCCTTATAAAAATAACTCAAAATTATCTAATCCACAAGAACGAAATGCTTGTTATGCTTAATATCTTTAGTTTAATCGGTATCTGTCTTAATTCTGTCCTTTATTCGAGTAGTTTTTTCTTCGCCAAATTGCCCGAAGCTTATGCCATTTTCAATCCAATCGTAGATGTTATGCCTGTCATACCTGTACTCTTTTTTCTCTTAGCCTTTGTTTGGCAAGCCGCTGTAAGTTTTCGATGAAATCTTTAATACTCTGCTAAATTGATGATGTATTCGATAAAAAAATTCTAAAAATTGATAAGATCAGATAAGTCTTACATTACGAACCCTCGATTCAAAAATCTAAATTCTTGTATATTGAATGAATAACCGCAGCGATGAATTTGGATCAGCCTTTTCCCCGTTCTGACCTTCCAGTGAGTATGGACTATTAGGTACTCCACAATACCTAATTATTGATATGACAAGAAATTTCGGTTAACGAATGAATAAAAATCTTATTACAAATAAATTCGTTAAAATAAAATGACTTTTCAAGAAAAGACTTCATTTTATTTTTCATTTTTCGGGGTGTCAAAACAAATAAAATAAAATGGTATATGTGGTAAAAAATAGGTAATCTATTCCCCTTTTTCAAAAAAAAAAAATGATCTTGGAGATTGTGTAATGCTTACTCTCAAACTCTTTGTTTACACAGTAGTGATATTCTTTGTTTCCCTTTTTATCTTTGGATTCTTATCTAATGATCCAGGACGCAATCCTGGACGTGAGGAATAAAAAATTTCTAGTTTTTTTGCTTTTTTCTAAATTAATTCTTAATAATCTTATTTGTTTCATACATTTAACTATGATAAAATCAAGTTATGAGAATCTTTTCAAATTCGAAAATCCCAAGTGATCAGAGAAAGCGGAAAGAGAGGGATTCGAACCCTCGGTACAAATAATTCGTACAACGGATTAGCAATCCGCCGCTTTAGTCCACTCAGCCATCTCTCCTAATTCCAAATTGAAAATTTGTTATGTGATGTAACACGTGAAATAAAGATTGAGAAAAATCCACCTTCTTTTCTTTATTTTTATTTTATTTTTTCATTTTATTTATTTATTTTATTTAATCTTATTTAACTTAATATTATTATTTAATTATTATTATTTATTTTATTACATTATTCTATTTTAATAATAGAATTTATTATTATATTATTAATATAGAAATTGGAAATATTCTAAAATATTCTAATAAATAATAGAAATTATTTAAATAGTTATTTAAATTTAAACTTAAACAAAGTATTTAATATTTAAATAAAATAAAAAGGAAGGTATATATTTATACTAAATAAAAATATATATATATATATAAATATATTATAGTATAAATTGTATAAGAAAATATGTATAAGAAATAAATATAAGAAAAATAAGAAAAAGATAGAAAAAAGCAATTGATCAGGAATTTAATATAGATAATGACTCAAAATGGATCTCCTCAATAGAAAGAATATCTTAGTTTTTGATTTTATACGAAAGGTTTATTCTCCCGGCCTGATCCGCTTAAGTACTGGCCGGGACATTTATTCTTTTATTCCAATGAATCCTTCATAGATCAAACGATTAAATTTGGAATTTATATCAATCAAAAATACTTGTTATTGAAGCAACAACAACAAGAGAAATTTCCATTATCATTCCTATGATCGAAGTCCCATTTATTATTATTTAATTTAATATTTCTTTTATTCTTCTTTTTTTTTATTGAAGATTCTTTTTTTCTTTTTCTCAGTTTATTACTTAATTTCTTACTGTTGTCAAGTAAGAATAAAAAACACATATGATAACATATCATATATATATACATTAAACAATATTAATTACATTTAACAATTTTAAATATTTAAAATATTTCTATTCTAACATATTTCTATTCTAATAGAATAGAACTCAATATAACTCATTTACTTCTTCAAGAGACAAAATTGGAACAGTTGAGATTCAATTGACCCGAATTCATAAGATCTGGCACTGGCAGTTGAAAAGAAGGGGAAAAAAGGGGGTCCATGTATACAGAATTTCGAATTTTTATAGTCTAGCTTCAATCACCCTTCAGGCGGGAACCATAGTTTAGTAAATTACAGGTAAATGATCACATTTCCCAAGTCAACCGAGCAAGAACGCCCTTACATCTAATATCATTATGATATACTGCAACATA
>NW_017893518.1:0-1781 GCF_001540865.1 Ananas comosus
TTCGAAGCACTTTATGGACGGAAGTGTAGATCGCCACTTCATTGGAGCGAAGTTAGTGAGAGTTTAGCTTTAGGCCCTAATGTGCTCAAGGAAGTTGAGGACAAGGTTCGAATTGTTCGGGAGCGACTTTTGACGGCGCAGAGTAGACAGAGGAGCTACGCCGATCGACGACGGCGAGACTTGGAGTTCCAAGTTGGAGACCATATTTTCTTGAAGGTCTCGCCGACTAGAGGAATCAAGAGATTCAGGATTCGGGGAAAGTTGAGCCCCCGTTTCATTGGACCGTATGAGATCTTGGAGCGTGTAGGTCCGGTAGCGTATCGACTTGCTCTACCACCGAACCTATCCGGCGTGCACAACGTCTTTCATGTATCGGTCCTTCGGAAGTACATTCATGATCCAGCTCATGTTTTGGGAACTATACCAGTGGAGCTGCGCGAGGATCTGAGCTTCGAGGAGCAACCCGTGAAAATTTTGGCTCGCGAGGTGAAGAAGCTACGGAATCGAGATGTTCCGTATGTGAAGGTTCTTTGGAGCAACCACGCGGAGCGCGAGGCCACGTGGGAGCTAGAGAGTGCGCTGCAAGAGCGCTATCCCCATCTCTTTCAGATGGAGCCTTGAGGTATGCTTTTGCTTTCGAGTTTCGCGGACGAAACTCCTTTTTAGGAGGGGTGAATGTATCACACTGGACCTTTGCAAATTGCGAGGTTCAAGTGTTCGATTTGTATTCCGAACTTTTCCACACTTGGTGGAGGGTCGTCGATGGTATACCGGCCTAAAAGTTCGATCTCGAGAGTTTTGGTAGAGTCCTGAGAGTTTTTACTCTCGGGGATCGGTCCCCGAGCGCGTAGCCGGCGAGGCAACCGGTCCCTGGCAGTCGAGACCGGTCCCCGAGCGCGTCTGCGCGGGGAGAGACCGGTCCCGCGCAGGGAGAGACCGATTCCCGAACGTTGGATTTTCGGGGGCAGGCTGAGAGACCGGTCTCAGGTCGGGAGACCGGTCCCTCTGGGAGAAAACTACCCAGACCGGGCTGATGTAAATTTGAGTTTTTGAGGGACCTAAGTGGATTTTGTTGCTTCTAATGGCCTATTTGGCCATTTCACCCTCTTCTCTCCTCATTTCTTCCCTTCCTACCTATTCTAGAGAGAGAAGAAGAGAGGGAGAAGAAGAAGAAGAAGAAGAAGAAGAGGAGAAGAAGCTTGCTTGGAGGCTTTGGAGCATCATCTTCTTCCCCATTTTCTCACCTTGGTGTCTTCGAGCTTGCGGTTGGAGCTTTGTGGAGGATCAAACTTCAACCCTACTTGGTTTTGAGCTTGGATTGAAGCTCCTCTTGAGGTTGGTAGCATGTAATCCCTACTTGATCATGTTTTTCTAGGTTTTACTAGATGAAACCCTAGATTGGGATTCTAGGGTTAGATTTGGGGCTTTTTGATTTGGGGGCTTTGAAACCTTTTTGATGGGTTTGGAACCTTTATATAGGTTAGTTTGGAAGACCCCTACCTTCCATTTGAAGATTGAGAGAGGGTTTTTCACTTGAGGTGAGTTTTTCCCAACCCTAGCTTGAGTTGGTTAATAATTGAACTTAGCGTCATTCGTTTCGACTTGATGACACTTGTTTTCATACCTTTAGGGTACTAGGAGTGTGGTGGACGCCTTCGTCGTGGCAAACGAAAGCTTTCGTTGACGACGGTGGGTTTGGCTTCGTGGAAAAGGGGCGAAATGGCCCCTATGCTCTTTCTACTTGTTGTAAAATATTTTTAAATTCATTTCTATGCTAAATG
>NW_017893518.1:3651-62308 GCF_001540865.1 Ananas comosus
CTTCTAAATAGATCAATCCCAAGAATCTAGAGATTTATTGGGTGGTTTGCTATAGGTGCAAATCTAGGACTCCAAAATGGGGTTTTTGTAAAAGCATGAGATTTATCTCATTTGAAGCCTTGGAAACCCTATTGATAGGTCCCAAAACGTGGGGGCGAAGTCGATTTTGGCATTCGGCGAACCGACGTGAAGTTCTCGGCAAAATCGGGCCGGGCTAGTGTTGATTCGGGCGAGGAAGGCTAAAGCCTTTTCGTAAAGCTCGCCGAGAAGGATTTTCCAAGCCTCTACATCGATTAAAGGTGGGGGGTGTCATCCGAAACTTTCGAACTCCTTTCTATGTCTTAGATTGCATTTAATCTCATCTCTTCATGTTGCATTGTAGGATTGCATAGTAGCTCCATTCCTTATGCTTTCTAATTGATGACCTAGTGTACTTGGAACGCTTGGTAACTAGATAGGTAAGGATTGGGTCGAAACGTGGATCCGATGATGCTAAAGATAGAGATGAACCCGATGGGGGTGTTGATGACATAGAAAGTAGTGTTATTGCTAAAGAACAAACGAGTGGCATCCGAACATTTAATGATAACGAGTGGCATTAATGTAGTGTAAATAACACTAGAGGTCGATGGACCTAGGGATAGGTGGATCCCTTAGAAAATGCCTTGTGAACAATGAATTTAGAAAACTAAATAGCGCATGAAGGTCGGGAACCGATGATTCCGCGATAGTCGTTGACCCTAGTATAGGGCGTCCTCACTTGGAGAGGATTGGATTGGGTGTTGACCCTAGTCACAGTGTATCCTCACTTGGAGAGGATAGATCTAGCTCACAGTCTGCGTCTAGGGTGGTGTAGCCATCCAATCCCCACATGGAGGGGATTGTCGTCGAGTACTCCGGAGTGTCGTGCGACTAGGACCACTTGGAGGTCCGGACCACATGGTGGTCCGCAGACGGTCCTGGGCTTGGGTGCACTTGGAGCTCCCTCCCCACTTTGGGATTTGAAGGTGAGGCATGGGCGAGCCCAAGGGCCTCGCCACAGATTGGGTAAAGAAAAGTTAAAGGTTTAAAAATGTCATTGAACATTACTATTCGAACATGGATCGAATTTGTTAGCATAGTAGCAAACCTTTATTATATGATGCATGCATTCATATTCATGATTATGGGCATAGTAGCATAGTTTTCCTACTACTGCATTTACAGCTTTCAGATACATATCTATCTATCTATCTGTTGTTACTTGGGCCCACTTGGACCTAGTGGGGAGATCGGCAGAGTCGGCGGCCGAGCCCACTGGGAACTATGGAAGATAGTTCTCACCCCACTCTATTTCCAGTGGTAGGTTCAGGGTTGCAGAGAGAGGACCGCGGTAAGGGCGTCGCGCCCGACCAGTGAGACCGTGGTAGTATAGTAGCTTTCCTTTTTGCATTAGCACACCTATGTATTGAGAGTGATTCTTGTAGGTGAGATTGGAGAGCTATGTATTTTGAAGATCAAATGTATTCATTTTGGAAAATGATGTAAGGGTAAAGAATGTAACTATTGTAATAGGTAGTAAAGTACTCTCTTTATTTCACTCGTATATCTTGTGGATTACTCGCTCTTCTTGTTGTTGGCACTGTTTGTGCCCTTGTTGAATGTGTATGTTTAGAATTTAAAGTCCTGGGTAAATTCTTGTACACATTCCTGTGGTTGAGCCTTGGGCGGGCAGGGGAGGTGTTGTCCGTTCGGCGGTCGGCCGCGGCGGTCTGTCACCGCGGCCGAATCGCGCCAAATTGATAGTGGATTCGGGGCGGGGCGTGACAGTCTTTCGTGGTATCAGAGCAATAAGAGCAAGTAAAGAGAGTTTAGGATGACCTAGGAGACCTTAGGTTGGCAAGCCTTAAGGTTATAGGTGCGTGAGCGGAACGTGAACCTATGGCGATGGCGGAAGTTAATTCAATTGGGTCGAAGTTGGTATAGGTCTCTAGTTGAGATTAGAGTCGAATTCGAGTTGTATGAGTTCTTGACTTGAGGTGGTTGTGTCGGCGGCCGACGACATGATGCCAAGAGTCTAGGACGAGTACGCTTGTGTGCTTCCGCCCGATTTTGTTGTTGAGTCGTCGTGTGTCGTGATTCCGACGAGGAAGTTGGTTAAAGTGATTAACCNATTCGAGTTGTATGAGTTCTTGACTTGAGGTGGTTGTGTCGGCGGCCGACGACATGATGCCAAGAGTCTAGGACGAGTACGCTTGTGTGCTTCCGCCCGATTTTGTTGTTGAGTCGTCGTGTGTCGTGATTCCGACGAGGAAGTTGGTTAAAGTGATTAACCAAGTGGTTACGTTTCAGGAGCTATGGCACCAAAGAGACGCCCAAGTACGAGATCCACTTCGGCACCGCCATCCGAGGTGCCCGAGCAGACGGAGCCGAGCATGATGGATCGGCTGCAGGCGCAAGTAACCGCGTTGACCAATGTGGTGCAGCGCCAGGAGACCCGATTCGAGAGGCTCCAGGAGCTTATGGAGCGGCAGCTCGCGGCAGCGCCCGCGACAGTGGCTGAGGGCGGTGGTCCGCCTGCGCCCTCGACCCGTGTACCTGAGGTGGCGGAGGGTGAGGGTATAGTGGCGGTTCCGGTGACGGCACGTCCACCGCCAGCGATCGCACCACAGGCGGCATCGGGATCGGCTACACCCGATGTGTCGGCCGAAGAGGTGGAAGGAGAGCGCGCGTTGGCGGCTCTTATCAAATTCAACAAGTTCCATCCGCCAATTATCGAGGGCGAGAAGGTGGAACCGGAGATGGTCGAGTCTTGGATCGACTCGATGGAAACCCTTTTCGACGATTTGCATACCTTGGAGAGGGACAAGGTGTACCTCGCCACCCATTGCTTGGAGAAGGCGGTGAAGGTTTGGTGGAAGCGCGTTAAACGGGATCGGCTTCCCGGCCTTCCGCCGATGTTGTGGGAAGAATTCAAGCGGGAGATGTTTGCTAACTATTTCCCCGATACACTGAAGCGGAAGCTCAAGGAGAAATTCTGCAAGTTGGAGCAAGGGGACCGCTCAGTGGTGGAGTATGAACGAGAATTCTCCCACATCATAGATTGTGTCCCAGATGTTGTCAAGGATGACCGGGACCGGGCCGAGTGGTTCTTGCGAGGACTTCGGCCGGGAATCTACAAGGCCGTGCAAATACTTAAGCTCACAACCTTTGCTAAGGTCTTTGATCGAGCGCTATGGGCAGAGCACGGAGACGCCCACGTTCGGGAGAAGTGTGAGCTTTTGGTGGAGTCCAAGGATAAGGGCAAGAAACGCCAAGGCGGCGGTAGTACTGGTGGTCCAACGCGATATAAGAAACCCCCGAAGTATCCGCGCACTCAACAGAAAGGCGGTGGAGCGCGGCGATGCATTGTGTGCTGCGGAGATCACCCGGTCTCGCGCTGTGAACAAGGCCGAGGCAAGTGCTACAAGTGTGGGCAGCCGGGGCACTTCATTCGGGATTGCCCGGGAGGAGGAGCCTCACCTGCCCCATCGATTGCATCGGCGCCGGCGGTTCCGGCATAATATGGAGGAGCCCCACCGACGGCCGCGTCGACAGGACGCGCGATGGCGTCGCGTCAACCTGAGATGGCACGATCGGCCCCGAGCGGACGGGTATTTGCCGCTCAGGTCCAGGCCGAGGAACCTGCGGAGGCGGAGGAGCATCGCCTTGTGGCAGGTATGGTTTTAATTAACGGAGTTCGCTCCAGGGCTTTATTTGATACAGGAGCCACGTATTCATTCATAAGTAGATCATTCGCATGTATGCATGGCATACATATAGAAGCGAGCGACAAATGGCGAGTAGAGGGCCCTGGGTCGACATTTAATACCTACACGGAGTGCGCCTCGTGTCCGGTGCAAATAGGCGAATGGATTATGCCAATCCGGACGTTGGAACTCACGAAACTAGAGGCGTACGATGTCATATTGGATATAGACTGGCTTTCGAAGTATCATGCAACGATCGACTGCAAGAGCAGGGTGATCACGTTCCTTGAGCCAGGACGAGAAGAATTCACCTATCAAGCTTGCCAGAGCTCGTGCTTCGTCGCGACGGTGTCGGCGACAAGGGCAAGAAAGTTGGTGAGCAACGGTTGTGCGGTATTTTTGGCAACTGTTGTGGAAGTGGATCGAGTAGCTCCAACGTTGGAAGAGCTATCGGTGGTGCGGGAGTTCCCGGATGTGTTTCCCGCGGAGTTGCCCGGGATACCGCCGGATCGGGAGATCGAGTTCGTTATAGACTTGATTCCCGGCACCGCACCGATCTCGAAGGCCCCGTACCGCATGGCGCCGGCAGAATAAAGGAGTTGAGGAGTCAACTGCAAGACCTCCTCGACAAGCAATTTATCCGGCCAAGTGTGTCACCGTGGGGAGCCCCGGTGTTGTTTGTACGGAAGAAGGACGGATCGTTTCGACTCTGCGTGGACTACCGAGAATTGAACAGAGTCACGATCAAGAATAAGTACCCACTACCCTGAATCGATGACTTGTTTGATCAGTTGCAAGGGTCGTGCGTGTACTCGAAGATAGATTTGCAATCCGGCTACCACCAATTGAAGATCAAGCCGGAGGATGTGCAGAAAACTGCGTTTCGTACGCGATATGGACATTACGAATTCACGGTCATGCCATTTGGACTCACGAATGCTCCAGCGGCATTTATGGATTTAATGAACCGTGTCTTCAAAAAGTATTTGGATCGATTTGTCGTGGTTTTCATAGACGACATATTGGTCTATTCGCGTAGCGACGAGGAGCATGCCGAGCATTTGAGATTAGTGCTTCAAGTCCTCCGGGAGGAGAAGCTATATGCTAAGTTGAAGAAGTGTGACTTCTGGCTCCGAGAAGTCGCATTTCTAGGGCATGTAATTTCCGCGGGTGGAGTTTCTGTAGACCCGAGGAAAGTTGAGGCAATCAAGGATTGGCCGCGCCCGACGAATGTCACGGAGGTTCGAAGCTTCGTGGGCTTAGCGGGCTACTATAGGCGGTTCGTGGAAGGCTTTTCAAAGATAGTGATTCTACTTACTCGTCTGACCCAGAAAGGCACCAAGTTCGTTTGGAGCGAAGAATGCGACCGGAGTTTCAAAGAGTTGAAGCAAAGATTGACTTCGACTCTGGTGCTCGCTCTTCCGGTGCAGGGCGAGGACTTTGTGGTCTATAGTGATGCCTCCTATCTTGGGTTGGGGTGTGTGTTGATGCAAAACGGGAAGGTGATTGCCTACGCGTCCCGTCAGTTGAAGAGCTATGAAAAGAACTACCCCATCCATGATTTGGAGCTAGCGGCGGTGATTTTCGCCTTAAAGCTGTGGAGGCACTATTTGTATGGTGCCCACTGTGAGATCTATACCGACCACAAGAGCTTGAAGTACTTGTTTACTCAGAAGGAGCTCAATATGCGTCAACGGCGGTGGTTGGAGCTGTTAAAAGATTATGATGTCGATATCCTCTACCACCCCGGGAAGGCAAATGTGGTCGCGGATGCGCTGAGTAGGAAGTCGGCGAAGAACCTCGCATTTGACATTACCCAGCAAACACTCTTATGGCTGGATATGGAGCGATTAGACCTCGAAGTGGTTGCTCCCGAGGTCCCTACTCAGTTGATGGCACTCGTTGTCCAACCGACCTTGTTGGAGAGGATCAAAGATCTGCAACACACAGACCCAGAACTCCAAAGGGTGCGGCGAAACATCGAGGAAGGGCGTGGCGGCGATTTCAGTATAAACGCCGATGGCGCGCTTCGGTTTAGAAACCGATGGTGTGTGCCGAATGATGGAGAGCTTCGCGAATTGATTCTACAAGAAGCACACAGATCTCCGTATGCTGATCACCCGGGCGGCACCAAAATGTATCGAGGATTGAAAATGCATTATTGGTGGCCGGGAATGAATGGTGATATTGGACGCTTTGTGGCGAAATGCTTAACGTGCCAACAAGTGAAGGCAGAGCGTCGATTTCCAGCGGGAAAACTTCAAAGCCTACCAATCCCCGTTTGGAAATGGGAGGATATATCGATGGACTTCGTGGTCGGCTTGCCTCGCTCAACGAGCGGCCACGATGCAATTTTGGTAATTGTGGACCGATTGACGAAGTCGGCTCATTTCTTGCCGATCCACACCACGTGGTCGGGTGACAAGTTAGCGCAGGTATACCTCGACGAGATAGTGAGACTACATGGGGTGCCGAAATCGATCGTATCGGATCGTGATCCCCGGTTCACTTCACACTTTTGGAAAAACCTGCAAGGAGCCCTTGGCACGCGACTCGATTTTAGCACCGCATTTCATCCCCAGACCGATGGGCAAACAGAGAGAACAATTCAAACTCTGGAGGATATGTTGCGAGCGTGTGTCATCGACTATAAGGGAAATTGGTGCGACCATCTACCCATGGCCGAGTTTGCCTACAACAACAATTACCACGCTAGTGTGGAGATGGCACCGTTTGAGGCTCTTTACGGGCGGACGTGTCGATCTCCTATACACTGGAGCGATGTTGGCGAGCGCGCTGAGTTCGGCCCAGATGTTTTGCGAGAAGCGGAAGAGAAAGTCCGCCTTGCTCGCAAGAGATTGCTCACGGCGCAGTCGAGACAGCAAAGCTATGCGGATAGGCGTCGTCGGGATATAGAGTTCGCGGTGGGTGACCGCGTATTCCTGAAGGTTTCACCAATGCAGGGTGTGAAGCGGTTTGGAGTGCGGGGAAAGCTAAGTCCCCGATATATTGGACCATATGAGATATTAGAGCGAGTCGGCTCGGTGGCCTACCGGCTTGCTCTACCGCCGAAGCTTGCGGATGTACATAACGTGTTCCATGTCTCCAATCTCCGCAAGTACATTCACGACCCCGAGCACGCAATGCTATATGAACCACCGGAACTTCAAGAAGACTTGAGCTATGAAGAGTTTCCGGTAGGGATTATCGCCCGAGAAGTGCGAAAGTTGAGGAATCGAGAAATCCCCTATGTGAAGGTTAGGTGGAGCAATCATGATGATCGCGAAGCCACCTGGGAACTCGAGGATCTGATGAGAAAACACCATCCTCATCTATTTGAGGAGTAAGGTGCGGATTTGAATTAAAATAAAGAATTGAGTTAGTTTCGAGGACGAAACTCCTTTTAAGGAGGGGAGGACGTAAGGAAGTGAATTCTCGAAATGTGAGGATTGTACTCCATCCAGAATCGACTAATTGTCGAGAGTATACCCTTTTTGGGAGTTGGGAATGTCCAAAGCACAAAAAGTGCCTTGGAGTTGAGTCCGCGAGAGCAAATGAGGCAAATGGCATCATTGGGCTGATGTTGCTCTCGGGGACTGGTCTCTGCAGGTGAGAGACCGGTTCCCCTGGCTGGATGTAGCGGGGTTGCGTGATGCAACCGGTCCCTGACAGGGAGGGACCGGTTCCCGAACGTGGTCCCAGCGAGAGATGCCAAAAATTGGCTAAGTCCTGAAAATCGAGCTCTCGGGGACCGGTCTCCTAGGTGAGGACCGGTCTCCCGGGGAGAGACGGTTCCCGAACGCGTGCGCCCGAGGGAAGCTCTCGGGGACCGGTCCCAAGTCGGGGAGACCGGTCCCTCCGCGCGAAAACTGCCCAGTAAGGGCGGTGCACAAGGGTGAAAGTTGAGGGGCTTTTATGCAAAATGGCCTTTATTTGAGTGGGCTGAGCCCTCTCACTCCCTCACACTCTCTCTTTCCTCTCTCTCTCACTCTCATTTTTCTCTTGCTTTCTCTCTCTCTCTAGAGATAACAAGGAGAGAGAAGAAGAAGAAGGAGGAGAAGAAGAAGGAGGCTAGGAGCATCTTCCTCTCCCTCTCCTCTTCCCATTAGTGTAGCTCAAGAGGTAAGCTACAACCCTAGCTTCTAGAACTTAGGGTTTTTGGGTTTTATGCTTTGGAATGGGTCAAATGAACCCTAAGCTAGCTTCTAAATAGATCAATCCCAAGAATCTAGGGATTTATGGGGTGGTTTGCTATAGGTGCAAACCTAGAGCTCCAAAATGGGGTTTTTGTAAATGTATGAGACTGATCTCATTTGAAGCATGGGAAACCCTATTGATAGGTCCCAAAACGCGGGGGCAAAGTCGATTTTGGCATTCGGCGAACCGACGTGAAGTTCTCGACAAAAACGGGCCGGGCTAGTGTTGATTCGGGCGAGGAAGGCTAAAGCCTATTCGTAAAGCTCGCCGAGAGAGATTTCCGAAACCTCTACATCGATTAAAGGTGGGGGGTGTCATCCGAAACTTTCGAACTCCTTTCTATGTCTTAGATTGCATTTTAACCTCATCTCTTCATGCTGCATGGTAGGATTGCATAGTAGTACCATTCCTTGCGCTTTCTAAATGATAACCTAGTGTACTTGGAACGCTTGGTAGCTAGATAGGTGAGGATTGGGTCGGAACGTGGATCCTATGATGCTAGAGATAGAGATGAACCCGATGGGGGTATTGATGACATAGAAAGTAGTGTTAGTGTTAAAGAACAAACGAGTGGCATCCAAATAGTAAATGATAACGAGTGGCATTAATGTAGTGTAAATAACACTAGAGGTCGATGGACCTAGGGATAGGTGGATCCCTTAGAAAATGCCTTGTGAATAATGAATTTAGAAAACTAAATAGCATTGCATGAATGTCGAGAACAAGATCCCGCGAGAGATATTGACCCTAGTTGTAGAGCATCCTCACTTGGAGAGGGCTTTATTGTGTTGTTGACCCTAGATGTAGGGCATCCTCACTTGGAGAGGATAGATCTAGCTCACAGTCTGCGTTTGGGATGGTATAGCCATCCAATCCCCACATGGAGGGGATTGTCGTCGAGTACTCCGGAGTGTCATGCGACTAGGACCACTTGGAGGTCCGGACCACATGGAGGTCCGCAGACGGTCCCGGGCTTGGGTGCACTTGGAGCCCCTCCCCACTTAGGGATTTAAAGGTGAGTCATGGGCGAGCCCAAGGACCTCGCCACAGATTGGGTAAAGAAAAGTTAAAGGTTTAAAAATGACATTGAACATTACTATTCGAACATGGATCGAATTTGTTAGCATGGTAGCAAACCTTTATTATATGATGCATGCATTCATATTCATGATTATGGGCATAGTAGCATAGTTTTCCTACTACTGCATTACAGCTTTCAGATACATATCTATCTATCTATCTACCTGTTGTTACTTGTGCCCACTTGGACCTAGTGGGGAGATCGGGAGAGTCGGCGGCTGAGCCCACTGGGAACTATGGAAGATAGTTCTCACCCCACTCTATTTCTAGTGGTAGGTTCAGGGCTGCAGAGAGAGGACCGCGGCAAGGGCATAGCGCGGGATCAGTGAGGCCGTGGTAGTGTAGTAGCTTTCCCTTTTGCATTAATACACCTATGTATTGAGAGTGATTCATGTAGGTGAGATTGGAGAGCTATGTGTTTGGAGGATCAAATGTATTCATTTTGGAAAATGATGTAAGGGTAAAGAATGTAACTATTGTAATAGTTAGTAAAGTACTCTCTTTATTTCACTCGTATATCTTGTGGATTACTTGCTCTTCTTGTCATCGGCACTGTTCGTGCCCGTGTTGAATGTGTAGATTTAGAATTTAAAGTCCTGGGTAAATTCTTGTACACATTCCTGTGGTTGAGCCTTGGGCGGGCAAGGGAGGTGCTGTCCGTTCGACGGTCTGTCGTCGCGGCCGAATCGTGCCGAATTGGTAGTGGATTCGGGGCGGGGCGTGACACGCATCCACCACCACGTTAGCCTTGCCTAGGTGGTAAAGTATAGTCAAGTCATAATCTTTGAGTAGCTCCAACCATCTGCGCTGCCTCAAGTTCAACTCCTTCTGAGTGAATAGATACTTTAAGCTCTTGTGATCCATATATACTTCGCATCGCTCGCCGTAAAGATAGTGGCGCCATAGCTTCAAAGCAAAGACTACGGCCGCCAACTCCAAGTCATGGGTGGGATAGTTTCTTTCATATTCCTTCAATTGGCGAGAAGCATACGCGATCACTTTCCCGTCCTGCATCAAAACACAGCCCAATCCATTAAAGGAAGCATCACTATAAATCACATACCCTGCTCAAGCAGTCGGCAAGGTAAGGATCGGAGCGGTCGTTAACCTCTGCTTCAACTCTTGGAAGCTCCTTTCACACGCGTCATTCCAAATGAACTTAGTTCCTTTATGCGTGAGCCTCGTGAGGGGAGTAGATAACTTTGCAAATCCCTCAACGAACCGTCGGTAGTAGCCGGCCAAACCAATGAAGCTCCGTATCTCGGTCACGCTCGTCGGCCTCGGCCAATCCTTGATAGCTTCAATTTTCCTCGGGTCCACGGCTATGCCTGATCCTGAAATCACATGGCCCAAAAACGCCACCTCTCTAAGCCAAAATTCACACTTTTTCAACTTGGCGTAGAGCTTCTTTTCCCGAAGCACTTGAAGTACAAGTCTCAAGTGTTCCTCGTGATCCGCGTCACTCCGGGAATACACTAAGATGTCGTCGATAAACACCACAACGAACCTGTCTAAATAAGGCTTGAAAACACGGTTCATCAGATCCATAAAAGCTGCCGGGGCATTAGTAAGCCCAACGGCATAAAGGTAAACTCATAATGCCCATACCGTGTTCTAAAAGCCGTCTTCGATACATCCTCAGGTCTGATCCTCAACTGGTAATATCCCGACTGCAAGTCGATCTTGGAATACACACAAGATCCCTGGAGCAGATCAAAAAGATCATCAATCTTCGGTAATGGATACTTGTTCTTGATCGTGACTTTATTAAGTTCACGGTAGTCCATGCACAAACGAAGTGATCCATCCTTCTTCTTCACAAAGAGGACCGGTGCTCCCCAAGGTGACACACTCGGTCTCACGAAACCCTTGTCCAGAAGATCTTGCAGTTGTGCCTTCAGCTCCTTCAATTCCGCTGGTGCCATCCTATAGGGTGCCTTTGAGATTGGAGTAGTCCCGGGGACGAGTCTACCACAAACTCAATCTCCCTATCAGGTGGCATACCTGGAAGCTCTGCCGGGAACACATCTCCAAACTCCCGCACTACGGGGATATCCTCAATCCTAGGGGTGTCATCCTCACACCGCAACACAACGGTAGCCAAGTAGGCTACGCAGCCTCTACTAATCAACTGCCGAGCTCGAGAAGAGTTAATTGTCAATGCAAACAGCGAACTCTGGCATCCTCGGTACACAACCTCCGCCTGCCCCGGCTCTCTAAACGTCACCGTTCGATTCTTGCAATCAATGGTGGCAAAGTACTTGGTCAACCAATCCATACCCAACACAACATCAAACTCCCCGAGTTTATGCAAAGCTAGCAAGTCCACGGGCATGATCCAATCTCCAACCCGAACAGGGCAACTGGGGCAATACTCCCGAATGTCCAAGGAATGATCGGGTACAACAACACGTCCCGGATGCAGTAAGGACACAAGTGGGATGCCATGCAACTCAGCAAACAGCCGGTCTATGAATGAATGCGATGCACCGATATCAAACAAGGCTCTAACTCGAATACCATAAAGTAAAATGATACCTGCGACCACATTCTCGGCTGCCGCCGCCTCCTCCGTCTGGGCCGCGTACATGCGCTCGCTCGGGGCCTGTCGTGACCCCTCCGCCTGCCGCTGAACTGGCGACCATCCTGCCAGATGGTGCGCAGGAGATGTCCCCTGACTGGGACCTGGCGATGCTGGTGCAAATGCCGAAGATGATGCTAGCGTTGAACCTCTCGGGCAATCCGACTGGAAGTGGCCCTCCTGACCACACAAGAAACACCTGCCCCGGCTGCGCGAACACTGCCGCGGGTAGTGGGGCCCACCACAGATCACGCAGCGGGGAGCCTGGCAGCGATCGGGTCTTCCTCGCTGAGTAGCCTGGCCCCGTCCTCGTGACTAGCTCCTGCTCCTGAGATGCCTCGGCGGCCTCCGTGAGTGCGTCTGACTCGCACCCTCAGCCGCGGGCCTCTTTCCCTTCCCTTTCTCTGAGCTCTCGCGATGCTCCTGCAAATCCGCCGCTCCTGCCTCCACTATCAATGCTCGATCCACAACCTCCCGGTAGGTCTGGAGGTTGGAGGACTGTACCAACCGAAAGATAGAAGGCCGCAATCCGCGCTCAAAAATGCGAGCCTTGTCATCATCATCCCTCACAACAAACGGTACACAGTGAAGTAGCCGGGAGAACTCCCTTTTGTACTCGGCTACTGTAAGCTCATCCTGGCGCAAGCTGCGCAGATCCTGCTCCATCTTCCTCTTGATGCTGGTCGGGAAGTAGTGCGTGTCACGCCCCAATCCCCGCCAATTTGGTCGGGTTCGGGTCACGTCAACAGACGCCGAACGGACAGAGCCTCCCCTGTCCGCCCAAGGCTCTAACATCATGTATAATTAGGCAATTAACAAGAGAATTGCATATATGATACAAGGCTTGCTCGAGGGCAAGCAACAACGGAAGCGAAAGCTCTAAGCTAAATATGAATCATACATGATATTTAATTTCATTTAAACCAAATTCAAGTAAACAAAACTATTACATTCCATTCAATCATCATATCTTTTTACATTTAGTCATCCACCAAATACATGATTGTTTTCACTTTACATACCTAATTCAACAAAAATAAAGTTGATACATGTATGACAAAAGGGAATGACTACAAAATGCATAAAGTCCCCGGTGGCCGCTACCTACGGCGCCAAACCCTTGCCTCGGTCCTCCGCCGCCCCGCTCGTGCTAGGACCTGTAGGGTTAGTGGTGTGAGAACTACAACGAAGTTCCCAGTGGGCTCGGCATCCGACCTCGCCGACTTACCCACTAGGTCTATCCAGGCATAAGTATTTCAAAGGAAGAAAAGTAACCATTACTAATGCAACTAATACTATGCCTGCAAGAAAAAGTCAGTAGATATACAATTTCAATGCGAAAATGGAAATGCATGCATGCTCCAATCATAATCAAACTTTGGCTCTTACCCAATCTTACCGGTTAACTCTGTTAACCCCAATAACTCACAACCCAAAATCCCTTAATAACGGGGGACTCGAACCTCCCTAGGGACCGTCAACTGGTGGGACTTTACCACGCCCAGTGGTGACCAACTCCGGAGCGCACCGCTCGAGGGGGAGCGACCTCCCTCAAGCCAAGACGAAAGGTGAGTGTCGATCTAATCCTCAACTTGAGGATTCATAGCCACTAGTCACAATGCCAATATCACGATAGGTCTCTACCTATTTATTTTTGCCACTTTCAAGGCCTTATCTTCGACCATGTCACTATGGGTCAAACTATTTTCAACGGTCATCTCTCAATGCAATTCTTGTTTCTATGTCAATGACACCCTTGTTTTCTAATGTCCAAGTCCATTCTTACATTCACACAACTTGAGGGTCCAATCACACATGTCCATTTTGGTTCTATCATTCTCTATGTTCAACTACGTTAGAAGCATACAAATGAAGTCAAACCAAGTTCCACATGTAGCTACCCTACTATGCATGAATGGGTATATATATATATATGCTCAAGAATAGAGAAAACAGACATAGAGGGGAATCCAACGATTCCGGCGTGCACCCCCCACCTCTATTGGTCGTGTGGGTGTAGAATATTAAGGCCCCCGCACTTTACGAAAGCCGATTCCGCGCCCTATAATCAAAATAGTGCCACATTAGGCCTTTTTGTACATGAACTATACTCTAACATTTTCGAAATGTTAAACGAAGTTGTCCAACGTGTTTAGGGCACCCCCAATTAGGTTTCTACGGGGTCAATTTGTCCCCGAAAAATCCTAGGGCAAAAACCCCAAATTCAAGCCCTAATATAGCCATTTAGGGTTTTCCCATGAATCGATCCCAACCCTACGCAAAGAATAGCATAGGATCATCTAAGAAGCATCCTAACAAGGTTTCTAGACCTTTGGTACCAACCCTAGGGCTCCAAACATCTCTTCCAAGGATTTCACCATGAGAGCACCTTGAGCTCTCATGGGTTCCATGGTGTTCATGGCTCAAAAGAGCTTCTAAAGCCTCTAAGGAGCACAAAGCTCCAAATCTCTTAACCAAAATCCAAACCCTAGAGGAAAAACCTACAAAACTTACCTCTAATCCAAGCTCCACCAAGATTCTTCTTGTTGGAGAGCTCCTAGAACCTCCAAGGCACCAAATCCACCTTCTTCTCCAACTTCTTCTTCTTCTCCTCCATGTTCTAGAGGGGTTCTAGAGAGAGAAAGAGAGAAAATGAGAAAGGAGGAGATAAATGGCTGTGGGAGAGAGGGGTTGGGCCATATATAGTGTTGTAACAATTGCATTTAGACCCCTCAACTTGTTTCCCCTTGATCTGCCCAGACTGGGCATTTTTCGCCTTCGGGGACCGGTCTCCCCGACCAGGGACCGGTTCCCGAACGGGGGTTCTCCAGGACTTAGCCAAATTTTCGAGTTTTCGGCTGTTGCGCAGCGAGGGACCGGTCTGCCCGTCAGGGACCGGTCTCCCGAGGACCGGTCTCACCACCAGGGACCGGACGCCTCAGGATTTCCTGGCAGGCTACGCGCACGGGGACCGGTCTCTCCTTCAGGGACCGGTCCCCGAGAGCTCAAAATCTGGGACTTAGCCAGATTTCCAAATTTGCTCTCCGGGTCCCTTTTTGCTCCGTTTATGGACTCCAATGCACTTAGGGTCCACTTTAACTCGTTCAATTCCGCGTTCCGCTCGTTTTGACGGAACTCGGCACGACTTACGAGGGATGTGGAGTATTACAGTGCGTCAAAAGAAGCTCCTTGAATCGCGTCCATGTGATCGCTGTCAAGTCGGTGCTGGGGTTGTCCTAAATATCTAACCACCAACGATAGTCCTCGCCATCCAGGAAGTGAGTGGCAAGCCAAACTCTATCCCGCTCCTCCACAAAGGTGTCTCGAAAAATCTTCTCCATGTGCATCAACCACTTCTCAACAATCCAGTGGTCGACGTTCTTGCCATCAAACGTCCTCGGGCTGCACCTCCTGAACTCATTGAGGCACTCCATGAGCCGATCCCGCTCGGCTCCCTCAGCCCTCACGGGGAAAACTGTCCCCGTGGCCAGTCTCTGAACTAGGAATGCCGCAGTGTCACGCCCCGAGCCCGCCTCTTTGGTCGGATTCGGGCACGCCAACAGACCGCCGAACGGACAGGGTTTCCCCTGTACCGCGGACAGAGTCTCCCCTGTACGTTCAAGGCGTCGCAATCAATACAATGTACGAAGTTCCAACTAGGAACACATTTCAACCAAAGATTGCATAAGGAAGTATCAAAACATAAATCTACTTGCTATTACAAGCATTCATCTCACATATTACATTTTACATTACAAATTACATTCGTTTACATTCAACTTCCAAATACAATCCAATTATATTAAATTTACTACCAGTTTATTACATCTTGTTCTTTCATTTTTCTCTACCCCTAGGCTATGCCGACTTGGGGTACCACTATCTCTGGTCTCGGTGGTAGGGCGCTATCTATGGAGCTACGCCCTTGCCTCGCGCCGCCGCGCCGCTCACGTGTGAACCTGTAACACCCCGAAACAACGTGGGGTGAGAACTAACTCCATAGTTCCCAGTGGGTACGGCCACCCAAGGGAAGAGCTCGACCATCAGGTCAAAGGAGGCAAACAACATGTTAGTCCAATAGATAGATATGAAATCATAAATCATGCAACTAACATTACCATGCTTTTGCCTCACAACATGCAATATGCAAATTATGCAACTCATATAGTAGATTAATTGCTTCTACACTTTATTCTTATCCATTCTTTACTTTTACTCATTCTTTACTTTACTAGCTATTCTTTAGCATTAACCCTTCTTTATTCTTTATTACTTGTCATTCTTTAGCATTAGCCTTTTCTTATTCTTGATTCTTCATTCTTTATTCTTTACGCTTTACTAAGGGTACTCACACCTTAGTAATATTATACACATTAGCCTTTCTTTCCTAAGGTTACTTTACCTTAGCCAACTTTGCCATCCGACTCGGTCTTGAGTCAATCAACTGCGGATAGTCCGCGCTCTGTCCGGCTCGAGGTGAAGGAACTCTCACATACACCTCAGCCTTCAATCACAAACCACATCGCCCAACGGGTCGCCCAGAGCTGCGTACACCCGTGGTCAGGGATCCCCCGGTGGGAGAGGAACATGCCGCATACACCCGCAGCCGAGATCCCCGATAGGGAGAGGAACATGCCACATGCACCCTAGCGCTCATTGTTCTTGCTCATTAACAAGCCTCGAAGTTCTTCCGGTGGGAGAGGAACACGCCACATGCACCCGCGGCCAAGAACTATCGAGCTTGTATGCTGCACTAGCAGCCGCTGCACTAGCAGCAGGGATTCCGGAATCCACTTTACATTACTCAAGGGTTGGTCTCACCCTATGTTATCGACCTATCTAGGTCCAAGCCTTTACTCAACCTAAGTTAATACATTAGGTTCAATGTCATTATCTTCTTAGCCTAGGTTCATTGACACTAGGTCCAACATTCTTTATCACCTAAGTTCATTTGACTCTAGGTTCTATATCATTACATTTACAACCTAGGTTTATTTGACTCTAGGTTCAATGCCACTCATGTTCTTGTTTTCCTAGTTGTCCACACCTAGGAATTATACTTGACATGCCACTCGTGAATAACCTATGTTCATCGACACTAGGTTCATTATTACTTTTGTTTAACCTATGTCCTTGACACTAGGTTCAATGCCACTCGATCTATAGGTGCATTTATGTCAACTTACACACATCCTTTACTTAGCATTCTTATCTTATCATTATGCATGCTTTCTACTTTATGTCATTTTAACATATTCTCACAATATGGATCATACATTTAGCTCATATGTTTACTTAACATACATCTCAACATGCCTTTAACATTTTACTCATGCTTCATCAAACATTTCTATAACATGTCACAAGCATTAGCTTAGTGTTCTTACATTATGTCAATATGCATACTTTTAGCATTTCCTATTATGACAACATGCATTTCTCAACATACATCTTATATGATCATTACTTGGCACATATTACATGCATTACTTAACATCTATCACATGCATTCATTTCTTAGCATCTTTATCATGGCATTGTATACATTTATTAGCATCATTATGGTGCATTCTTACTTAACATTCTTATTATGCATTCTTACTTAACATTCTTATCATGCATCAATAGTGAAACACACTACACTTTGGCATGAAGGCGACCTAGTCGCTTCGGTAAGCACAACCCACCTTTTAACGCTTTCCGATTGCTTGTCGTCACTTGCAATCGGCCTCCCGCGGCACCCGTGACCCGGTTTGGCCCAAACTCTTGCGCGACCACCCGAACGGCCACCAATCCGCGATCCGTCTGTTCGGGAGTTTATTCCCCGACACCACGATGCTCCCGATCCATTTTCATGATTTTTGGAGGCTTATCCCGCGTGCTGCGGCTATCTGTACCAAAACAGATTGTTTCGTCAATAACTTCGCGTACGCTCGTCGGATTGTCGAACCGAGCGCACCAACGCGTTCGTTATACCCCCAATTAGGTTTGTATAGGGTCAATTGAGATCAAAACCCCTCACAAGCAAAAGCCCTCATTTTGGAGCCCTAGATGCAATTATAGCAAAATACTCCAATTCATCTCATGAATCAAGCATAAACCATCTATTTAGCATCAATGGGTTCCACTAAATCCATTCTTAGAGCATATAACCATAGCCATGAAGATCTACCATTAGAGCTTCAAGAAGCTTACCTCATCTAAGCTTCAAACTCAAGGAAGAAGATGAAGAGGATGAAGTTCCATCTCCTTGTCTCCTTCTCCACCAATCTCTCCTCCTTTCGATCCACTTTTAGAGAGAGGGAGAGAGCATTCTAGAGAGAGGGAGGAGTTCCTCTCTCTAACATTATGTGTGTGTGTGTGTAGTGTGAAAGAGGGAAGAAGAAAGAGCCTCTTACATTAGCCAACTTCCCCCAATTTACAACATTGCCATCAGCCCAAACTGGGCATTTTCGGGGTTCGGGGACCGGTCCTTGCGATGAGAGACCGGTCCCCGAAAGGCCAGAATTCCAGACTTAGCCAATTTTTCAGCATTTTCAGCCTTTACCCTTTTTCACTCCGTTTTCGCTCATTTTCGCTCGTTTGACCTCCGATTCTTTTCAAATCGAACCGGGACTCTCCAAACATGTTTTCAAACATGTTTTCATCATCTTTTCATCCACGCTAATGCCGGATTTAGTCCATGGTCCAACATAGCCTTTCGGGTCCCGTTTTCGCGCCCTATGCGCACCGAAGCACCCGAATGCTCCCGAACTTCGCCGGAACGATTCCAATAGCTTTCTAAGCTAACATACATCATAACTTCATGAATTAGAAGTTCGGTATATTACACACAGCCACCTCCCCCGAGGTGTGGTCGCCGGTGCCACACGTGAAGAACTGGACGCGGGGGACTGCACTCTCGGTGCGACGTCCACCACGGGTGCTGGCGGTGTGGGAACCTGGGTCTCCCTCGAAGCTGTCGCCTGCTGAAGTAGGAGGTCCTCGAGATGCTTCATCCGGGCCTCCTGCCGCTAGGCCACCTCAGCCTGTCGCTGCGCCGCTGCCGCCTGCTGCGCCAACAAATCAGTGAGGGCCGCAAGCTGGGTCCTCAAGTCACGGACCTCACTAGATCCGGAAGTAGCGGAGGTCTCGATCTCCTCGGGGTGTGTCGCATCATCTGCCCCGGCAGACTGGGAGCGTGTAACTGGCATCATCACTACAAAACATAAAAGCGCAAATTAGTAACCCACGCTACCGCATCCCCGCTCAAATAGACAAAATTCAAATCATGCGAAAGTAAGGAAGTGTCCTTCACTACTAACTCGCGATGTTACGTTGTCGGCCGCCAACGTAACCCTATGCAAAGTTAGAAGCCATACACTCCTATCAAACTCTAACTTTTTAGAGTTGTCATCAAACCCAATCGAAATACTTTCGCTCGCAAATCAATTAGACCTCGTCTCTCACGAGCCTAATTCCTATAGTCCAACCGGCCTAAGGTTTGCTAGGTCCACTAAGACTCAACCCTAGGCTCTGATACCAAATTAATCTGTCACGCCCCCGGACCGGCAGAGGCCCTCCCGGTAGCGTGCCCAGACCCGCCATATGTCAACACATATAAGGCGTCTACATCAACAGTGGAAATAAAAGCAAGAAATAATCTATATCTAGAGATATCATAGCATAAAAAGATCTATCATCTACAGCAAGGTAAAAGGATAATACTATAACAATAAGAGTAAAATATAAAGTAATACAATATCTGTCTAAAAAGTACACAAAAGGGTGGTCTCTAGTACACTGGTACAACTCTCAACCTCTCCAAAATAAAATACATCGAGAGGTAGACCACCTAGCAACTCGTCACTCGCTGAAGAGCTAGCTCGAAGCCACGCCCTTCCCACGGTCCCTAGCCTCTCCCGGCGTGGAAGACTCTGAAAGAAAACATAAAACATAGGGCGTGAGAACTATAATTTATAGTTCCCAGTGGGCAATTACTGACCTCAGCTCAATGCACCACTAGGCCCCAGAAGAACAGGGGTAAGTACGGTAAACAGCAATAATAACAATGATAACTGCGGTATGAAAGTATGCATGTTTACTAAGCTTACTATACCAGAACCATTACGATGTCAATGCTTTACATTTACTCATTCATAATAAAAAATGTTCAATGCGTAAGTAATATGTCTCAACATGGCCACAGGTAAATGTCACGGCCTACTTTATGAAGTTACAAAGATCATGCTTTATCATGACAACAATGTATATATGGATGCAATAAGCAACATCTCCTAGCCTACTACATGTATGTATACTCAAGTGTCCAAACCTATGCTAGAAGCGAGTCCAAGTAGTCCAACTACTATTCTATATCTAGTAGTGATTATAACACACACAACACCGTGTCGATTTTCATTTCCAATTAAGGACCTACCCAAGGTAGTCCAGCTTGTGCCGCCTAAGTGCTTGTGGTAGCCCAACATCCATACTCTTGGAATGTGTCTGTCCCACTCGACCCCATAGGCTTCTCAATACCGCACGAGCGAACATAGGTCGTGTAGGCTAACTCCGGAGTGTCGGCTTGTAGGGAGCGACCCTCACAAGCATGTGCGAATGAGCACAAATGGCAAGCAAGCGTAGTCAAGGCTCAAGTATCCAACCCTTATGTCTCAACATGGCAATAGCCACTAGTAACCCAACGGTCTAGCTCTATGACACAAAGTGATATCTCAACACTAACTTGCTTAGTGCCTCTTTATGACACTTAAGCATCACAACTAATCAAGCTCAATTCATGTTCTAGGTTCCAAATATGACGTTAATACCAATGCTCACTATAGCCCGGAGCCCAATGCCTCTTTATGACATTGGCCCAAACTCTCAAATAGTCTAAGTCCCCAAACCTTTCTAGGCTTCCAAAATCCCTAATATCACAATTGGGCATATGGTTAAAATGCATGAAAGCAATATTCATTTTCATAATAGGAATCATGGTCCCAAGTCCCAACTAGAATGCTATGTCTCACATGCATGCACCCTACCACATAGAGATCTAAGAATTTACCGTACATAACATATGCATGTTAAGCATTCTAAAATTCATAATAAATATATCTAACATGATTATGCATGATTTATCAATTAACGATACTCAAAACATCACAAATGAGATTTTCTCATTGTGTGGCTAGATCAAACCCACCAAACCGTCCCGTAGTGTCTCGTTTCGCTGAAAGAAGTTGTCCACCAATCTCAAAATACCCTAAAAGTATTGAGCGAAGAGATACACGGGCATTACGATCAACCATTAGATCAAACATTAACAAATAAGGCAAAAGGGCTAAAACTCACCTAAAGTGTAGAAAAACTATCACAAGCTCCAAAAGAGAGCTAGAATCCTTCCAATCCAACCCAAGGAAAAATTCTAATCCAACTAATTTAGCTCCAAAAGCCCTAGATTCAAAAAACCCAAAATAAGCCCTAAATCTCCATTCTAGGGTTCCATCTCAAATCTGACAATAAAACTCGAATCTAGAGGGAGAGAACAAGTTGCTTACCTCTTAGAAGCTTCAATCTAGGCTCTAAATCCTCCAAGTCCAGAGATCTCTCCTCAACAAAGCTCCAAGACCTAGTTCCAAGCTTCATCCATGGTGGAAATGGCACCAATGGGCAAAAGAGAGGAAAAATCCATCAAAAACCATACAAAAATGGAGATCAAATCCAAAGATATGGTGTGGGGAGCTCCCTTACCTGGTTCTCCACTCTTCTCAGCTCAGGGGAGAGCCCTAAGGGCGTGGGTGCTGATATAAGCGTGCCACAATCGCGAAAAACCTCATGCAGTTCAAAATGCTCAAAATCTGTCTCTACGTACCGGTACACGGGCCAACGTACCGGTACACATCCCACAAAATAGCCAAATCCGAGTCTCAGGTTGGCTGAGAAGCTGCCAATGTTGATGGCTGTACCGGTACAGCCATCGCCCCGTACCGGTACACAGCCCTCTGAAGGCTACCTGAGAGCTAACCAAAAATACGATTTTTCGGGTTTTGGTGCAAGGCTTTAAACCACAATTCTCGGGATTCGAACCATAGGTCGGAATACTATCTACGACCCACCAGAATGTCTGGAAAAGCTCAGGACACTGTCCAAACATTCGAACCTCGCAATTTGCAAAGGTCCAGTGTGTTACAGGTATACTTCGGAAAGTCCGAAAGTGTTAAAATGATCAAAAGTGTATTGTGTAAGATTTTCGATAGCTAAAGAATCAAAAATCTGCATTCTGCAGGTTTTGTGCTCTTGGGGACCGGTCCCTGGTGGGAATGACCGGTCCCCGAATGCGTGGAAATTGAGAAGGCTGAAAAATCGGCTAAGTCCTAGAAAACCAGCTTTCGGGAACCGGTCCCTACGGGGAGAGACCGTCCGTGAGAGATCGGTCCCTCTGGGAGAGACCGGTTGCACCACGCGGGAGCCCTGGCTGCCGCGGGGAGAGCTCTCTGGGATTGGTCCCAAGTCGGGGAGATCGGTCCCCGAACACGAAATCTGCCGAGTCTTGGCAGTGTAATAAGATAAAAGTTGAGGGGTTTAACTGCAATTATGCAATCAATAGAGCTAAGTATGAGGGGATATGAGACATTTCTCTCATTCTCTCCCTTTCACACCCTGATATCTCTCTCTCTCTTTCTCTCTCTAGAAGAGAGAGAAGAAGAAAAGAAAAAAGAAAAGAAAGGAAGGGAAAAGAAGAAGAAGGAGCAGGAGTAGAAGGTGAAAAAGAAGTTAATGAGTAGAGCTACTTCTTCTTCTTTCCCTTTGGCGCAACAAATGAGAGCTTACAAGGTAAGCTTTCATCTCCTCTCATGGTAGAACTTAAGCTAGGGTTTCGATTTCCCTAAGAATGGTTTTCATGAGATCCCTAGAGTATTTGGAGCTATCTTTTGCTCCTTGTTGAGATCAAAACCATGGAATGGGTGTTGGTGGTGAAGCTTAGAGGTGAGCTTCAACCCCCTCTCAAGGTGAAACACTAAAATGGGTTTTGATTGACCTAAGGATGGTTCAAATGGAACCTTTAGTTGATTTGAAGCTTACTTTTGCTTCTTTGAGAGATCAAAACCCTAGTTTTGATTTGGGATGAGCTAGGGCACTCAAATTTGGGGCTTTTGCTCGGGAGGATTTCAAAGTGAAATTGATCTTCTAGAAACCTAATTGGGGGTACTTTCGACGCGTTGGTGCGCTCGGATTGACGTTACAAAAAGCCTATATAAAGATATGAGCAAAATGGCCTAATAGGGCTTCGTTTTGCCGCAGGTGACGAACTAGGAGTCTAAAAATCCCAAGAAAATCATTGTAACATCCTATGTCACGCCCCGGGACCCAACGGAAGCCCGCCCGGCGCGTGCCCAGACCCGCCATATGTCTACAACATATAAGGCGTATAAAAACAACAATAATAAAAGCAATAATACAAGACATCTAGGAGTATCAGAGCATAATAAAAGTCTAAATGCTACAACAAGGGATAAGGTTAAAACTGTAAATCCACTAAATAAAACATAAAGTGATACAAGGAAATCCCAGCTACAAGTGCTATAGGTAGATACATAGGTGGTCTCTATACATGGATACAAAACCTCTCACTCTCTCAACTACAAAAGAAAGAGTAACCACCTAGGCAAAGTACCGCTCCTCGCTAGCTAGCTAAGCGATCCCCTTGCCGCGATCCCGTGCCTCCGCCGGTGCCGAAGGCTCTGAAAAGTAAACCACAAAACGGGGGCATGAGAACTATTAAAAATAGTTCCCAGTGGGCAATTACTGACTTCAGTGAATGCACCACAAGGCCCAAAGCTACAAAAGATGTAAGTGACAGTAACAGTAGAAAAGCGATAGGTAAGTAAAAATAATGTAACCTACTACAACATGATATCTCTACTTAGCGTAATTAGCATAATATGAAGCAATTATGCATGAAGTAAAAGTCATCATCTGTCCACATGTCATAATTAATACTCAAGTCAATCTGAAAAGACCCACCCGAAGGCTGTCTATGGCCCTGAGACCCACCGAAGGCTGTCTGGCCGTGCCGAGCCTAATGGCCCGTGGTAGTCAACATCCCCACCGTAGCATGAGCCTGGCCCACGGCAATCCACTTCGGAGCCCAATCCGCACGGCGAATATGAATCGCGATGGCTATCTCCAGAGTGCCGGCTTGTAGGGAGCGACCCTCACAAGCATGTGCGAATGAGCACAAATGCCAAGCAACGCAATGATCCGCCTCTAGTACCAAAATCCTCATGTCTAACAACATGGAATATATCGAGTATCTCAATGGCCTATCTCTATGTCATGATGTCTCTAACATGGAATACAGCAGATACGTAGTGGCCTATCAATATGTCTCTATGTTGAGTTTAATAGTTTACTAGTTTCAAGTGCCCCTTGATGACACTCTTGTTTTTCTATGTCAGGCATGCAACTATGTTTCAAAGTACATGTTCCAAGTCACGATCCTCATAAGAGATTTTGTAATATACCGAAAGTTCGGAGAATAAAAATATCGAACTTTAGTCAAATTGACCAAAGTGCGAGGATGGAACACTTCGGAAGTCGAAGGTGTTAAAATGACATAAAAGTGAGTTATGGAAGGTTTTCGAGAGCTAAAGGATGCAAATCTGCAAAACTGCAGATTTTCAGCTCTCGGGGACCGGTCCCTGAAGGGAGAGACCGGTCCCCGAACGCGTATGAAATGAGACAGCCGAAAAATCGGCTAAGTCCTGGAAGATGAGCTCTCGGGAACCGGTCTCTGTCTGAGAGACCGGTCCCCCAGAGACCGGTCCCACAAGGAGAGACCGGTTGCTCTGCGCGCAGCAGCTCTGGCTGCGCTGGGACAACGTTCGGGAACCGGTCCCTGCTCGGGGAGACCGGTCCCTGTCTGCGCGGAATGCCCAGTTCGGGCAGTGTATTAAAGTGAAAGTTGAGGGGTTTAGCTGCAATTTTGCAACCCAATAGCTATGTATTGAGGGTAAATGAGATATTTCTCTCATTTCACCCCTCTCACACTCTCTTCTCTCCCTCTCTCTCTCTAGAAGACAAAAGAGAAGAAGAAGAAAGGAAGAAGAAAAGGAAAAGAAGAGGAAGAAAGTGGAGAAGAAGAAGAAGAAGTGAAGAAACTCCTTCCCCTTCATCTCTAGCTTGAAGAAAAGGAAAGCTTTGAGGTAAGCTTCAACCCTAATGTAGTAAAACCCTAGAAATGGGTTTGAATGAACCTAGAAATGGTTTTTAATGGAATGATTGAAGAGTTTTGAAGCTTTCTTTTGCTTCTTTAAAGATCAAAACCTAGATTTGCTATAGAGGTGAGCTTGGACCACCTCTAATGGTGGAATCTAATCTAGGGTTTTGGAAAGCCTAAAAATGGTTCTAATGGATTATTTAGAGTATAATGAAGCTACTTTTGCTTCCCAAAGAGATCAAACCCTAGGTTTTGATATACATTGGAGCTAGGGCACCCAAATTGGGGCTTTTGCTCATGAGGGTTTCTAAGTGCAATTGACCCTCTAAGAACCTAATTGGGGGTATTTCCGACGCGTTGGTGCGCTCGGATTAACGTTACGAAAAGTCAAAGTAAAGTTATGAGCAAAATGGCCTAATAAGGGTTCGTTTTGCCGCAGGTAAAGAACGAAGCATCTAAAAATCCCAAGAAAATCGTCGGGGCACCTTTGAAAGCCTACAAGGTGGGTGGTGCTTTCCAAACTCATTGAAATTCTCTCTATGCCTAATGTGTCATTCTTTGAGCATATGTTTTATATATTGTTGCATGCATTTTAGGGTAAAGTTATGATGAAATGTGATGATTGCATGATTGTGAGTACAACTTGCATAATGAGATGGTTGAGAACCTAATAATGTCAAAAACCCTAGATGTATGCATGAGAGAAAATGTGAGCACCCAAAGTGAGCAAAAGAACCGAGTGGCACATGACATAGATCGAGTGGCATCCAGATAATGTAAAGTAAACTGACACTAGAGTTAGCGTGAAGCAAAGAATCGAAGTGATATAAAGAATGATAAAGATCACTAAAGTTAGAGCAAAGAGAGCAATAAAGAACGTATAAAGAGTAACGAATGTGCAAAGTTGAAGTAAAGTGGGGCAATAAGAACGAGAAATGTAAAGAACACAATTGCTAGAGTTAGCAAAAGTAAAAGGAATGTAAGGAACGTGATTGCATGAGTTTGCAACTTAAAGTGATGTAAAGAACACTAGAGCTAGTGTAAAGTCAAGATTGAACTATAATCCTTTGAGTTAAGGATATGATCACACTTGCTATTGAGTTCCGTGCTCGAGGGCGGTCGCTCCCCCTCGGGCGATGCGCTCCGGAGTTATGCATCCGGGTTGGAGTAGACCCGTAAGGACGGTCCTAGCTGGTGAGTTCCTGCGATGATGGACTTAATGTGAAGCAAGTTAAAGTGGCGAAACCCCCGGGCTAGCCTTAATGATTAAAGAACAAAGAACAAAGAACAAAGTGTAAAGTGTAAAGAACGAAAGAACATGCATAACCTGCATCTATTTAATGTTGAGCATATTCCTTGCTTTTGTTCAGGCATATTAGCATCATGTTATAGTTTGGCTACTAAATCTTACTTATCCTTTCTATTATGCCTGAGTTAGTCCTAGTGGGAAAGTCGGTGATGTTAAGGGTGCCGAACCCCTGGGAACTTTGTTGTAGTTCTACCCCACTATTTCCCAGAGCCGGGACCGAGCGAGCCGGCGAGCGACCGCGGTAAAGGTATCGCGCCTTAGTCAGAGGCCACCAGTTGGGTTACATTTTGTAGTAAAGTTACTTTATGATCATCTTTGTATTTGATGATTTAGTGATGTAAAGAAAAGGATGTAAAGCTTATTTTGAGGAAAATGTGATGTAAGAAAGAAATGATGAAGTTATGTAATGGAATGCAAAGAATTCAAAATTACTAGATGAATGCAATGTATATGATCCAAAATGAATCATGTTACTTGTGAATGTTTGGTTTCCTTTTTCTTTCACTGATGGCTGTCGCTTACCTTCGAGTAAGCCGTTTGTGTATGTTTCCGCTAGTGCTTTTCTCTATTGATGAAAATGTACATGTGATGAGCCTTGGGCGGATAGGGAAAACTCTGTCCGTTCGGCGTCTGTTTGACGTGGTCGGGTCGGGCCAAATTGGCATCTGTCCCGGGCGTGAACATTTATTCATGCCATAACTCATAGGGAGTTGAAGGAACTGACTTAGAGAGCACTCGGTTAAGTATATAGGCAGCAGTCACAACGCATCACCCCAAAAACTAATTGGACGTTGGCTTGCGCCATCGTTGACCTAACCATTTCCAAAGTGTCCTATTCCTCCTCTCTGCAACACCATTTTGTTGTGGAGTACGGGAATAGTTAACTGTCTGCGTATTCCCTTTTCCTCACATAGTTCCCTGAACTGGTCTGATAAATACTCTCGTCCTCTATCAGTACGTAGAACTTTTAGAGTTCTTTCTGTTTGGTTCTCAATCTCCACTAAGAAGCGTTTAAAATAATCTAAAGCTTCTGAACGGTAAGACAACAGATATACCGAACTATAACGGGAGTAGTCTCAATGAAAGTGAGGAAATAGTACGTGCCATGACGTGCTCTCACATTCATAGGTCCGCAATATGTTGAATGAACTAGCTCCAATGATGAGTTCTCTAACGTGCCTTACCAAAAGGCTTTCTGCAGGCTTTTCCTACTAAACATTGTTTACAAGGAGGTAGGCTAAGCTTAGCGAGTGACCCCAACAGGCCTTCTCTAGCTAGTCGAGCCATTATTTCTTGTCCAATGTGACCCAATCTCGCATGCCATTTGATAGAATCAGATACAATATCAGAAGAAACTAATAAAGCAGAATTATTGTTATGATTAATAAAATCCAAGTCCAAATCTAAGACAAAGAAATCATTCTTTAAACAACCATTACCATAAAAGTCCTTGCCCAAATAAATAGCTAACTGAGTATCCGTAAATTGAAAAGAAAAACCTAATCTAAGTAACGCTAAAACTGATAATAGATTACATCGGATGTTCGGTGCATACAGCACATCATGTAATATCAAATAACGACCATTGTGCAATCTAAGTTGGTGTGCGCCAATTCCAAGGACTTCTTCCTCAGTGCCGTTTTCCATCATGACATAATGGCTGCTAGCAGACACCCGACGATAATCCACATATCCGGCTCGATCTCTCGTTACATGCTTTGTTGCTCCTGTGTCTACAATCCAATCAGAGAGAGCATGAGCAACAAAAACGTGCGAGCATACATAAATAAGAGAGTCAGGATTGGGATTTACCTTCTTCGGCTCAGTGCAATCACGAGCGAAGTGTCCCATGTTTCCACAGTTACAGCATTTCACTTTATTTAAATTTTTCTTCCCGCGCCTGCCTTTGCGACGCTTTTCAATTCCGCTCTTATTTGGCGCGCAGTTCCCAGTTTTTGCATATTTATTTTCTCCATTTCAGTGCTTGTGCTTAGGCCACTTGCCTCTGCGCTGTCCACCGTGGGCAACGAGTGCACTGGCACAGTTCGCCTCTCTGCGCTCCGCTTCTAACTCAAGATGTCGAGCTATATCGTTGAAGGTCTTAATACCTTCATTATGAGTCAGCACAACCTTGATTTGATCCCAAGATGAATCTGGTAAGAACCTTATAACTGATTGAACCTGTTGTTCATCAGTGAGCTCGCAACCGGCTGCTTTAAGTTCTCTTATCATAGCAAACATTACCCTTAAGTGCTCTGCCATAGAATGCTTCGAGTCCATCATATATTGATTGAATTTGAGATTCAAGGCACGAAGCCTTGTGGTCGACGTGCCCCTATATTTCACTTTGAGCTGCTCCCACATATTTTTAGCAGTCTCATAATTATCAAATTCTTTGATCAAATCATCGTGCATACAGCTCAACATTGTATAGCGTGCACTTCGATCTTTCTAAAGCCACTCGTTATAGGCTTGCAAATCGCGACGGTGCTAAGCCGTCGTGCCTTCTTCAGGCCGAACCATACTGTTGGTTAACTGGCTAAGTATCCCTTTCTCATTTAGTTATCTAATGCAGATTAAAATAATATATCAAATTAATCAAGAATAAATCAACATCACAAATTGAACATTACGCAATTTAAACAAAAATAATGCATTGCAACTTGAAAAGTGTCATCACATGTATCATAGACAATATATTAAATATTAGTTTGCACAAATTAAAATAAAATAATTAGTGTTGTTGGTTACTTGAAACAATCTTGGAGCTTACAAGTTGAGGTTGAGGGTTCAAATCCTGCTGCCAACAATTACCTCTTTTTTTTATCTTAATTTTAAATACATCTTAATTTTAAATACATAGGCACGGGTTGGGCTTGAGGGCTGAGCTCGGCCCATAGTGCAAGTTGCGACCGCAGCCCACTATACTAGGTGCACCAATGTGCTTGGGCCCTTGCGGGCCCAAGCATGTGGACTGGGCTTAGAGCTCAACCTACATACTATGGCCCCTACGGGCCCCGTACAGGCAATCTAGACTCACATGAGTCCAAGTGCAGAAGTAGGCTTAATCTTGTGGCTTGGACCCCCGTAGGCCCAGCACACATGCAGGTCCCCGCAGGCCCAACATGCGGGCTTGGCTCCGACGCAGCCAATTGCGCGGGTGAGCCATCAGGCCTAGCATGCATACGGCCCAATCGCCAAGTAGGCCTCATCTGGCATGACTCACAAACAAGCCAATGTGCGGATGTACATTAACAGGTCCTTGCACCAGCGGGTTAATTTGCTTAGATCAAGGAAGCATACATATGTGATGTTGATCTACCAATTGCGACTCAAAACTTCACCAATTATTATTTTTATATTTTTTTAACAGAAAAAAATTCAAGCCCAAATTTCAAGCCTTTCGTGAGAGGTTACCGTTGGCCCGGCGCGTGTGGGCCATGCGGGCGCGATGCGGGCAGGCTCGGGGGGAATCTGCATGCTCAATAGAGGCGGGCCTGCACGCCCATAGGGGGCAGTCCATGCTGGCCCGTAATGGGCATGTGCCTCGCTAGCCCGCAGGCCCAGTACGGGCGGGCGCGCGCAGGCCTACTGCACAAATTCGGCCCTGCAGGCCTTTTAGATGCATATTAGGCTCATGCATAGCCCATCCGGCGGGTTGATTTGCGCACCCTTGTGCGCAGGCTGAACTCGTAGGTGGATCACCTCTCATACAGTCTATGATGCACCTCTAAACTTGCGCGGAGTTTGTTGATTGCGACTCAAAATTAGCCGGTTTGATTTTAATTTTTTAAAAACTTAAAAACATATTTGATGTTAAAAAAAACGAATCATTGAGCGAAAACAAGCACTATATAGCTCAGATACCACTGTTGGATAAAATAATTAAATATCCAAAAATATAAGTCGCAAAAATTACATAGATTTTTACATACCTTTTTTGTTGCAGAATGTATTACGATTATCAGAATCGAATCTCGTCTCGTTTTACGAACTCGATGATCCGCTAATGTCCTGTCTCAATTTGTTGCACGTTGTTCTTACTTGTTGCAATCCGGCTACTAGAGACGATCGCCGCACACCTCCCAAATCCCTAGAGTTTATGATGGTGCCCTAGAGCGAACCCAAGAGAGAATTTTTTGTGGAGAGATGATTCTTATTTTTCTCCTTTTTTTGTATGCGGTCAATACCTCATATATTTATAAGCCATAAGAGAGACGTTAATTCTAATCATATTCTGAGTAAATCTCACATAGATAAAGATTTAAACAGATTAGGATTTATCTGTTAGATTTATTCCTTATCCCATGCGGATTAGAATATAACAAATAATTACAAATATTTATTTCTTATCCCATATGGATTAGAAATATTTTAGATAAGTCCCAATGTGGACGAATCCTAACAATAATAAATTACTTTTATTATATTTAAATTTAATTAGAATTTGGAAAAGAAAATTGCATTATATTTCAAATATTCTTTTATGTAGTATACTTTATATCGAATTTATTGTGAAATATTAGTTACATTTTATCTCAAATTTAACTATTTTTTTTTCACTATTCTATACTATTTTATAAAACTAACTTAATACAATTTCAGTTATTTTTTAGAATAGAGAATTATGAATGAAACACAATTTTATTTTATTTCCAACAATTTTAAAATAGTAATTTATTCTAGGAGTAAAAAAAATATCTTAATATTTATCGTACCCGAACAGAACCGAGCCTATATTAAAGTATAAACAAAGTTCAAATCCCCATAACCCAAAGGATGGCAGCCAGCTGGGTTACTGTTACTAGATAGCCGGCAGATGTTTTTCGGATTTCTTTTATTGTTCTGTTCCAGAAAAATACATGCCAACTTAACACGGCAATTAAAAATGAGATTTAATTAGGAGCGGGAGATAAGGGGATGAGAACCTGATAAGTTATGGAATCTAAATCCTAATCAGCTAAAGATAAAATTACTATTGACGGAGAAATGTTATGCGAATAATTAAACAGCAACAACAATTCTAAATTTTCGTGTTTGTTAAAAAAGAAAAAAAGAAAAAAAATAGTCAGCTGAAGAGGCGACTAGAAGTGAGAAGAGGCTAGAGGATTTTTTTTTTTTGAGAGAGATTAGGTAGCACGCTAGCCGATTCGTTTGTTTTATTTAAAAATAAACTTAGTTTGAAATTAATGTGAATCAATTAGGATTCGAACTTGGAATCTCAGATATCAACCACCAAATTCTTTTGCCACTTGCTCGAGGGACGGTCGGTAAGAGGCTAGAGGATTAGAAGAACTTTCTTTAGGTTAATTCGTGGAATCTAAATCCTACCTATTTATACATGTCAGCTAAAAGAGTGGGAGAGGGGACGGGGGGAATAAACGAATGCAGTTAATTAGAGCATCCAACACCCATCATCCAAAGTAACTTTACGACCTCTTGACTCTCTCCCTTGCTGGGATTGTTAATTGTACCCCCTGTGGTGGTGGAGCCCTCCACTGTCTCCCACTACTCCGCGTGGCCACGTACGAGTGGTGGGTGAGGTGAGGTCGGGTGGGGTGGGGTGGGGTGGGGTGGTGAGTCATGAGCGAGAGCGAGTGGTAGAGCGGACAAATCCAAGCTCATGTGAAGAAGAAGAACGTCAGAGTATTCCCACCAGATTGATTTATCTACCGACCGAGACAACTAAGCTAACCATCCTCTTTTTAATTTCGTTTTTGGCCTAAAATATAGGCTTTCCTCCTATCGGGAGTCGGAACACCCCCACCTGGGCTCTGCGACTGCCTGGCGCACTCTCCCACGCAATCCAACTCGGATCGTACCACCACCCTCGTGCCCATTAATCTCGCAGATCCCGAGTTTCTTACTTTACTAGTCGTAGAGGGGCTTTTTTTGCATTTAGATCCCTGACAAATTTTTATTTTAAAAATAGCTCTGTCAAAATTTAATTTGTAAAAATGATTCTGAGCCTGCCACGCAGGCGCCACGTCAGCGCCACGCGGGCAGGACTGGGCCCGTGTATTAAGTTGAACACGGTGAACCATTCACCGTGTTCAAACACGGTGAATGGTTCACCGTGTTTAGTACGTATTTTTTTTTACGTATATTGAAAAGTGGAATAAGGAGTAGGGATGTCAATAGATATGGATATCCGAAATATTATCCGAATCCAAACCCGAATAAATTATATATATACGTAATTTATTTTTGTTTATTTATACAATATATAAAATATTTAATAATTTTTATTTCTTAGATCTTCATCCAACCTAGCGGGTTTTAAAAATCTATACCGTTGGATGAAGATCTAAGGAATAAAAATTATTGATATATTTATATATTGTATAAATAAATAAAAATAAATTATGTATATATATATAATTTATTCGGATTTGGATTCGGATAATATTTCGGATATCCATATCTATTGACATTCCTACTCCTTATTCCACTTTTTAATATACAAAAAAATACGTACTAAATACAGTAAACCATTCACCGTGTTTAGACACGGTGAATGATTTACCGTGTTCAACTTAATACCCTGGCCCCAGCCCTGCCCACGTGGCGCTGACGTGGCGCCTGCGTGGCAGAGGCAGGGCCATTTTTGTAATTTTAATTTTGATAGGGCTATTTTTAAAATAAAAATTGCTCAAGGGGCTATTTGCAAAAAAACCCCGTCGTAGAGTGCTGGTTAAATTAAGCAGGTGCAGCTGCATTAAATCTAGCCGAACTATAATTTTTTATTTAATTTGATTTGTCTAGTTTTTGAAGTTTAGGTTTTTGTTATGTAATTTTGATTCTATTTTGTCCCGAATATATATATTCATTCATTTTCAGCTAAACTGAAAAAGAATTCTTATTAATTGAAATGAACTGAATTTTTAGGAATTGATGAAAGCACATAGGTTGTTAATTAAATTGATGAGAATCATTCTAATAGCTACTTTTTCCTCTACAAAATTGATGTGCTTGGGTTATTCAATTGGTTTGATTCCACGATCTCACAAAAGAACACACCTATTAAAAGCACGGGATAATTGTCTATATACTTCTCAAAATTTCAAAAATATCTCATTTACCTGCACTTTTTTTTTCTTTTCAATATATCTCTTATATGTTCCTCCGTTATTCCAAAATACCCTGCAGTTACCACTCGTTAAGTTAACTTAGGTTAAACATATATTAAATATTTACCACAATTAAAAAAAATTTAAAATATCAATTTTGCCCTTAATTTAAGGGCAAATAAGAAATGTTGATGACGGTAGAGGAGTATATTTGAAAAGACCAAAAGTCAAAATACTTTTTGTACCCCTGACTTAAGGGCAAATAAGAAAAGTCGCTGATGGTGGAAGGGTATATTTAAAAGGTCAAAATAGTAATTTTATACAGATAACAGAGTTCATTAACAGATTTAACTCAAGAGCTATATTTGAAATAAGTTGGAACGTAAAAAGGGTATTTTCAATATTAGCCTTCTAAGAGAGCTAAATTATAAAGTCAGTAGCTTTTCAGAGGTATATAAGTAATTGCCCCTAAAAGCAAATACTGCTGCCAAATATTACAATTAGGGTGCGTTTAGTTCGCGCTATCTTTTTAAGATTCCTAATAATCCAATAGAAATAAAAAAAATATGGCGGTGTTTGGCTAAACCCACTAAATAATCTAGTTGGTAATATTAGATTTACTTGGGAATGAGATTCATCCCAAAGTACTAATCTGATTCCCTTGAGGGAGGGTGGGTATCCTCATACTAATGGATTGAGATAATCATAATATATCTAATCTCTTTCTTTCTCTCTATATACCCGTCGGTTATTTGGTATTATTTTTTTTACACTCTAACCTTATATCTCTCTCTAAACTTATATTTTTCTCTCTAAACTTCAACTATTTTTCTCTCTCTAAACTAAGCTTTCTCTCCCCCTCTTATTCTAAAATCTCAACTCTCTCACTTCCTCTAACCTCAACTCATTTCTCTTTCTATTTCTTTAATTATACTCTCTCTCTCTCTCTAACATCGACTCTATTTCTATTTCTACTTCTTTAATTATACTCTCTCTCTCTCTAACCTATGTTTTCTCTCTCTTTTTTCAAAAAGGATGTTGAAATTTTTGGTACCATTATCTAAAATTAATTAAAGAAATAAATGAATTGATTGTATATTTTTTGTAATCTTTAATAATAGGACTAAATAATACGATCGTGCGAACAAAACATAGAAATATCATATTCTTGGTAATAGGATGAATAAGAATAAGATTTTCGGGCATTTTTTTTATTTCTAATAATTTTTTATAGTGCGAACCAAACTCACCCTTAAAGTATTATCAAATAGCTCAACCAAATCTAATTAAAAAAATAAGGTACAATTGGATTAAAATAAATTATAGTTGGGTACTAATTGAGTATCACCTGAATACTCTACACCAGCTAGAGAGAGGCGCCAGCTAGAGAGAGAGAGAGAGAGAGAGAGAAAGAGAGAGAGAGAGAGAGAGTACAGCCCTGTACATAAATGAGGAGGCCAAGATTTAGAAAACATAGAAGAGGTACGATTTTTTTTTCTTTTAAGAGAGAAAGGTAGCATGTTATACGTTTCGTTTATTTTTTTTAAAAATAAATTTAATTGAAAATGTGAATCAATTAGAATTCAAACTTGAGACCTTGGATAGCAATCATTAAGTCCTTTGCCACTTCCACTAGAGACGGTCGGTAAGATATACAATTTATCAAATACAAAAGAATACTACTTTAGGATACACAGAATGCTATTCTTATAAATTGCTTGTGTTGATATATATATCTATAGAGTCCGGCTGGGACACTATCGCTAGCACCAAGCATTTGGTGCTATCAAATTTTCCGCCGTTAGACTTAACCTTTTGACTATTTTCACCCGTTAGATTATATTATTAAATCAATAACTTACTCAACCTTAGGGGGCCCATATCATCGTAACCGTATATTTTTTAATCTAAAAGCCAAAAACCTAATAGCACCAAATGCTTGGTGCTATTGATAGTATTTCAGCCTAGGTCTATATATATATATAGAGAGAGAGAGAGAGAGCAGGGCTACTGTGCTCTTAGGAGTACAGCAGCCCTTGTGCTCCTAACTTTCTAACCACCCATCAAGGTTGATGGGTGGTTAGAATGAGAGAGAGAGGAGATATTGGAGAGAAATTCAAAGAGAAGAGAAATTGAGACATCCAATTTCTCTTGAATATCTCCTCCCTCTCTCATTCTAACCACCCATCAAACTTGATGGGTGGTTAGAAAGTTAGGAGCATAAGGACTGCTGTGCTCCTATTAGCACAATAGCCCTTCTTTATATATATATATAGAACTAGACTGGAATACTATCAATAGCACCAAGCTATTAGTGCTATTAGTTTTTTTAACCCTTAGATTAAGAAATGTATGGTTAGGATAATGTGAGCCCCCTAGGGTTGAGTGAGTGGTTGGTTGAATTGTATAATCTAACGGATAAAAATAATCAAATAGTTAAATCTAACGGTGGAAAACTCGATAGCACCAAATCCTTGGTGCTATCGATAATATCCCAGCCGGACTATATATATATATATATATATATATATATATATATATATATATATATATATATATATATATATATATATATATATAGATACTAGGCTACTATAGCTATTAATACACCAAGTCATTGGTGCTACCAGGTTTTGGTCATTGGATTAAAAGAATTGCGGTTAGGATGAGTGGCCCTAGGGTTGAGTGGTGGTTGGTTGAATAGTATGTATCTAACAGGTGAAAATGACAAATAAGGGTAGATCTAACTGACGGAAAACTTGGGGTGGCACAAGTGCTTTGTGCTATTATAGGGGCATAGGTAGCCGATCTCTCATATAATATATATATATATTTATATAATATAGTAATATATATAATATATATATATATATTATATATATATATATATATATAGTTGAGCTAGAATACTATCGATAGCAAACGGGCTCCGTTGCCACCTATTTGTTTTCGATGATTGAGCCTCCAAATCGACGATCAGCACCATTGAACATGATCTATACCACTTGAAGTGTTTAGAAATCAAATTTCATACATTTTCGATATTGTTCTCCTATCCATCGAGTGGACACAAAATGAACGGCTGAAAATGAATATTCTTTAAAAAATGATGATAGGAGTCTTGTAATCAAGATCAATAGTATAGATCATGTTTTAAATAGTTTAAAGAATTTCTAACAAAAATTCAATTGATTTGGATATCTTTACGCCGTTAAATGAGAAAACCTCATATCGACTATTAAAATTACAAATTTTGAAACCCTTTGATCGTTAGGCAAATGATGTCGAAAAGATTTGAAATTTGATTTCTAAATACTTCAAGTGGTATAGATCATGTTCAATGATGCCGATCGTCGATTTGGAGGCTCCATCATCGAAAATAAATGGGTGGCAACGGAGCCCGTTTGCTACCGATAGTATTCTAGCTCAACTCTCTCTCTCTCTCTCTCTCTCTCTCTCTCTCTCTCTCTCTCTCTCTCTCTATATATATATATATATATATATATATAGAGTTAGGCTCCTATGCTTTCGAAAGTACAGGAGCCTCCGTGCTTGTAAGTTATTTTCGATGATGGGATATCCGATTCATAATTTTTTTATTTCGTTTGTCTAGTAAACGAGTAGCCTCAAAATGAATGGCTGAAAATAAAAATCTCATAAAAAATAGTGATAAAGGATTCAAATTTTAAATCGGAAGTATTGATCTTGCTATTGATGTTAAATAGAATTTTTTATTAAATTTTCACGTAATTTGGATACTTCTACACCGTCGAACTTAAAAATGTGCTACATCGGCTGTTAAAATACTGATTTTTTAGACCTTTTGATCGCTTAGTAAATGATGTCAAAAAATTATAAAATTTGGTTTCTAGATAGTTCCAATAGGGTACATTATACCTAATGGAGCCGATCGTCGAATCGGACGTCCTATCATCGAAAACAACTTACAAGCACGGAGGTCTCCGTACTTTCGAAAGTACCGGAGACGGACTATATATATATATATATATATATATATATAATGTTGGCATTCGGTTAAATAGAATCGGGTACGCCCATGATCGGGCTCGATCCGACGGTTATTATGTTATCTAATTGGATTAGGATTAATCTCGCTTTTAAATTGGAAAGCTATTTGGAGATAAAATCTAATCATATTAGGATAACAATTGATAACCGATTTGGCCTTATCTTTTACGCTATTAAGATTTTGGAATCCCTTATAAATATGCGGGCGATCCCACATAAAACGGAGAACGGAAAAAGAGAAAGAATAAAAAAATAAAAACAAAGAAACCACATCCTCCATTAACCTATTATTCTAAAGGGACTTGAACGGTCAAGCATTTAGGAGATTCATGCCTCAAAGTAGCAATTAGCCGACAACTGAGGAGAAGTTTGATTTACCACCTGCCAGTATGTGAAATGATTTGCGATCGTACTCGTTTGTAGTTCGATCCACCGCGAGTTTGGAGCGTTAGAAAACCTTCAAAGGACGATCCAAGGGCACGTGAATCAACCTCCACGATCCAGGCTCGTCGCGTTGTAGCGCGAATCACTTTCGCAAAAAGGTACGAACGAATACTTCCGCTGCGTTCTAAATTGGTATCAGAGCCTTATTAGGTTGATTTCGTGCCCATAATCAACTTTTAACGAGATTACATGCGTTAAAATTAGATCTATTATGGTTTAGATTTTTTCTTGCATGTATGTGAGCGTTAATGGCGAATTTTTCAAAAGTGGATATCTTTGCTTGATTTCTTCACATCTTAAAGCACCTATGTTGTAGATTAAATCTACAAAGTTTGATTTGATATGGTTTTGTTTTTTAAGAGAAAAACGAAACCCCAAATTGGAACTTTGGTGGTGGCTTGTTTGATGTGTGATGCATATCTCATTGTGAAACTTGCATGATTTGGAAGAGCTCATTACAAGCTTTCAATTGATGTATTTTTTGCAAGATTCGGAGTTCTAAATCATAAATTATGATTTTTTGAACTTTATCTAATTTTTTTTTTTAATTTACTGTTCATTGACAATGCGGCTTGGAGTTGTGGGGGCGCACGCGGAGGCTACGCGGGCTGCTCACGCGGGCTGGCCGTGCGGGCTAGCAGGCCGCATGAGCGGGCCGGCCACACAGGCCTCCGGCGATGCGGGCCGCGCGTTGCGCGCAGGCCGCAGGCACACAGGGCGCACGACCCTTGCGGGCCGCGCGCAACGCAGGCCGCGGGCCACGCGGGCCGCGCGCTCCTTGCGGGCCACGCGGACTGCGCGCTCCTTGCGGGCCAAGCGGGCCGCGTGCTCCTTGCGGGCCGCACGGGCCACACGGGCCGTGCTCTGCGCGCAGGCCACGGGCACGCGGGCTACATGGCCCTTGCGGGCTGCGCCCATCGTGCCCAGGCTAGCCGCGCGGGCCAACAGGCCGGACAGGCCGAGCCGCGTGAGGGACCGCAGCCAACACTCGGACCTCCAGATTTTTTTTAAGGTTTTTGTTTTTTTGTTTTTGCACCATCTTTTATATAAATAAATTTATTTTTAAACATATTAGATATTTTAATATGCATTTGTGACATAATAGCATGCATTTAAATATTATGATATGCCTTTTATTACATATAGATGTAACTTTTTGGCAAAATATAAATTCTTTAATGCATGCCTTGTCAAGTGGGAATTTTATTTTTGGTAGAATAAATTATATGCTTTTACTTTCAAATATTTTGTGTATCTTAATTAAATAATTAAAAATTTTGACATATGGTGTGTGATGTGATTATGAGCATAGCGAAATCTTCCTTTACGCATCTATGATCTAATTTTTAATTTATTTACTTAGAGATGCGGCAAAATTGAATACATGAATAGTGTGCTAATTTTAAAATATCTTTTTCTCCACACTATATGAACTTAGTGAGATTAAATAGCCTCAAAACAAGCTGTTGCGAATTTAAACAAGGGCGAGAAATTGAATGGTGACAATTATGATATTTGGCACTGTAAAATTCAATATGTTCTCGCTGAGCAAGATGTCCTGGAAAACTTGGGTAATACAATGGACCAACCCACAGAGGGCACTAGCGCCCAGGCTCGCCGAGATATGGAATCCTATAATAATTGGCTTAAAAAGGATCGCATTGCTCACATCACGTTGCTGAGCAGTATGCAGAATGATCTCTTGTGCGAGTTTGAGTAGTATCCGACTGCGTATGACATGTGGGAGGCTCTCAAAGCAAAATTTGATGTGATTTCGACCACAAAGTTGTGCAGTTTGACTATGCGGTTTGACAGTTATAAGAAGCGTGCTGATCAGACTGTGAAACAGCACCTGAGAATAATGTCAAACATGATTCGTGAGTTAAAGTCAGTTGGAGGCACCTTAACTGATGAACAGCAGATCCAAGCTATGATTCGCTCACTTCCCAATTCGTGGGAACATATGCGAGTAAATTTGACCCATAATGAAAATATCAAAACTTTTGAGGATGTTGCACAGCATTTGGAGTTGGAGGAGGAGCGCCTTGAGGCTGTTAAAACTCCAACTGCCAATGCTGCTGAGTCAAACTTTCGTAGAACATCTGGGTTTAAGTGAAAGAGGATTACCGGGGCTCAAAATCGTAGCGGATCCGCGCTTAAGAACGCGAATAACACTAAAAGAAAGAGAAGCAAACGATGTGGCAAGAAGGACAAGTCAAAGATGACCTGCTTCAATTGTAATCAGCCAGGACACTTTGCTCGTGAATGCATTGAGTCGAAGAAGGTACCTCTCTATCCTGATTCTCGCTCTTTTGTTTCTTTTAACACGTTTGTTGCTGAATCTCTCCCTGTGTGGATTGTAGACTCAGGAGCAGCAGACCATGTGGCGAGGGATCGGACAAGATTCGTCGAGTACCGTCGTGTGCCTGCTGGGAGCAGAAGAGTATACATGGGGAACAATTCAAGTGTCGATGTGTTAGGCGTTGGCACATACAAGTTGATCATGTAAGGTGGTCGAACTTTGTACCTACATGATGTACTTTATGCTCCAGGAATTTGGCAGAACTTGTTTTCTATTCTTGCTATACTACAGTTAGGCTTTTCTTTTCGTTTTGAGAGTGATGTAGTTAAGATTCATCTTAGAACTATTTATAATGGAAGAGGTTTTATGTCAAATGATTTTATGGTTTTGGACATTAATTATAATATTAATAATAGTGGTTCTTTTTCCTTACTATCTGCTGTTGAGAATGATCACAATGTTTCAATTAATGGCATGCACATCTTGGTCATATTGGGCAGGATAGAATGACTAGATTAGTTAGAGACGGGCTTTTGAGCTCGCTCACTAAAGTCGACCTGCCCACATGTGAATATTGTTTAGTGGGGAAAGCGACCCGAAAACCATTTAATAAAGCTTCTAGGGCAGAATTTCCTTTACAATTGATCCATTTCGACATTTGTGGCCCAATGAGTGTGAGGGCAAGACATGGTACTTTTTACTTCATCACGTTTATAGATGACCATACGCGCTTCGATCATGTTTATTTGATTTCCCATAAGTCTGAAGCATTGGATTGTTTTAGACATTATATAAATGAGGTTGAGAATCAGTTAGATATGAAAATTAAAACCTTAAGAACTGATCGAGGCCGCGAGTATCTATCTGAACAATTCAAGAAATTATGTGATGAAAAGGGAATAATCAGACATCTGACAATTCCTGGCACTCCGCAGCAAAATGGTGTAGCGGAGAGAAGAAATCGCACCTTGCTTGACATGGTTAGGTCAATGATGGCGCAAGCAAATTTGGGGAGATGCATTGTTAAGTGCTGCCTACATTCTTAATCATGTACCTTACAAAATAGGTCCTTCCACCCCTTATGAATTATGGACAGGCAGGAAACCAAATTTGGAGCATCTGCATCCTTGGGGTTCGGCAGCTTATGTACACAACACTTCTTACAAGTATGGAAAGTTGGGTCCTAGAGAAAAGAAGTGTATCTTTATAAGATAACCTGAACACTCTAAAGGATATGTGTTCATCGGAAAGCAGCCAGATGGAAGTTTGACTGAGATTGAGTCACGAGATGTTGAATTCCTCGAGGAGGATTTTCCTTATAGAAGTTAGGTTCGAAATGAAATTGAGTTCCATGAGAGAATGACTCTGACATTGGCGCTTCTATTCGTTCAGTCGAGGGAGAGGAGGCGACTCCGATACCTCCTGGGGATAGTGGGAGCGACTTGCCTTTAGATAAGGAGCCTCAACTTCGTAGGATCGCACGTGTGGGCATTCCCTGTCGTCGGTTTGAGATTGAGGGGGAAGCTTTCATGGTTGCTCCACATGATGATGATGAGCCTAGATCTTTCCAAGAGGCTCTCTTATTACCTACTCATAAGGAATGGTTGGATGCAATAATGGAGGAAATAGAATCGATGAAGTCAAATCATGTCTGGGACTTGGTTGACTTGCCACCAGGGCGCAAAACAATTTGGAATAAATGGGTTCTCACGATTAAGCGCAAGGCAGACGGTTCAATCGATAGGTACAAGGCTCGCCTAGTAGCAAAGGGTTTTACCCAACGAAAAGGTGTTGATTACGAGGAAACCTTTTCTCCTGTCGTAAGGTTTGCTTTGATCCGCCTAATCTTGGCCATTGTCACATATTTGGATTTGGAACTTTACCAAATGGACGTTAAAACTGCATTTCTCAATGGAGAACAGGATGAGGAGATCTATATGGATCAGCCTGCTGGCTTCTCTGTAAGGGTGAGAAGCATAAAGTTTGTAAGCTCCGACGATTCATTTATGGATTGAAGCAGTTCTCCAGACAGTGGTATATTCGATTTCATCAAGACATCACTGAAGATGGGTTTATGATGATTGAAGAAGATTACTGTGTGTATGTTAAACGGTTCAAAAAAAATTTTCTAATCCTTTCCTTATATGTTGATGACATCCTATTGGCCGGGAATAATAAAGAGATGATTGTCGCCACTCAGACGTGGCTGTCCTCTAATTTTGAAATGAAGGACATGGGTGAAGCGAATTATGTGCTCGGAGTTAAGATCCCACGAGATCGTTCAAAGAAACTTTTAGATCTGTCTCAAGAGACTTACCTAAGAAAAGTTTTAGAACGATTTCAGATGCACAATTGCAAACCCATTTACACTCCTATTGCTAAAGGTGAGAGTTTGAACCTTAAATAGTGCCCTAAAACTTTTGAATAGAAGGATAAGATGAATCGGATTCCATATGTTAATGCAGTCGGAAGCCTGATGTATGCTATGATGTGTACTCGGCCTCATATATGCTATGTCGTGGGCCTGGTTAGCCGTTTTCAGTCCAATCCGGGATTGGACCACTGGAAGGCTGTTAAAAGAATACTTCGTTACCTCAGAGATACGATAGATTATGTGCTGTGCTATCAAAAGGTACGGATCTACGTCTTATCGGTTATAGCAATGCGAATTGGGCTGGTGACCTAGATGAGCGTAAGTCGATCTCAGGATATGCATTCTCACTCGACAATGGCGTCATATTTTGGAGTAGTAAGAAACAGACCTGCGTAGCTCTTTCCAGCATGGAGGCGGAGTTCGTGGCATGATCTGCAGCGGCTCAGGAAGCTATATGGTTGTCACGCCCCGGGACCGGCGGAGGCCCTCCCGGTGGCGTGCCCAGACCCGCCATATGTCAACACATATAAGGCGACTACAACAACAGCAGAAAAATAAAACCAAGGAAATCTAAAACTAGAGATATCAGAGCAAGCATACATCTATCATCTACAACCAAGTAAAAGAAATATATTAAAACAATAAGAGTGAAACATATAGATGTACAATATCTATCCAAAAGGTACAGAAAAAGGGTGGTCTCTAAGACACTGGTACAACTCTCAACCTCTCCAAAATAAAATTATCGAGAGGTAGTCCACCTATCAACTCGTCACTCGCTGAAGAGCTAGCTCGAAGCAACGCCCTTCCCACGATCCCTAGCCTCTCCCGGCGTGGAAGGCTCTGAAAGAAAACATAAAACAGAGGGCGTGAAAACTATAATTTATAGTTCCCAGTGGGCAATTACTGACCTCAGCTCAATGCACCACTAGGCCCCAAAGAAAGGGTAAGTCAAAAAGAGAGCAATAATAATGAATAATTTGCATTTAAGAAAGCATAATTAAAAATGCTAAGATACTAAATTGCAATTAAACTTGGGGTTAATATGATGCACCTTTACTTGTCATAAACAATATGTACCTACATGGCCACAAGTAAATGTCACGGTTTACTTTATGAAGTAATAAAGATCATGCTTTATCACGGCAATAATGTATAAATGAATGCAATAAGCAACCTCCTAGCATACTACATGTATGTATGAATACTCGAGTGTCCAAAACTATGCTAGAAGCGAGTCCAAGTAATCCAACTACTACTCTCTATCTAGTAGTGATTATAACACACTCAACACCGTGTCGATTTTCATTCCGAATTAAGGACCTACCCAAGGTAGTCCAGCTTGTGCCGCCTAAGTGCCTGTGGTAGCCCAACATTCCTACTCTTGGAATGTGTCTGTCCCACTCGACCCCGTAGGCTTCTCAATACCGCACGAGCGAACATAAGTCGTGTAGGCTAACTCCGGAGTGCCGGCTTGTAGGGAGCGACCCTCACAAGCATGTGCGAATGAGCACAAATGGCAAGCAAGCGTAGTCAAAGGCTCAAGTATCCAACCCTGATGTCTTAAACATGGCAATAGCTACTAGTAACCAAACGGTCTAGCTCTATGTCACAATGTGATATCCCAACACTCACTTGCTTAGTGCCTCTTTATGACACTTAAGCACCACAACTAATCAAGTCCAAAACATGTTCTATGTTTCCATTTAAGACATTAATACCAATGTTCACTATAGCCCGGGGCCTAATGCCTCCTTATGACAATAGCCCAAAATCTCAAATAGTGTAAGTCCCAAAGCCTCTCTATGCTTCCAAAGTCCCTAATGTCACAATTGGGCATAAAGGTTAAATGCATAAAAGCAATATTCATTTTCATAATAGGAATCATGGTTCCAAGTCTCAACTAGAATGCTATGTCTCACATGCATGCACCCTACCACATAGAGGTCCAAAATTTACTATACATAACATATGCATGTTAAGCATTTTAAAATTTATAATAAATATATCTAACATGATTATGCGTGCTTTTTCAATTAACGATACTCAAATCATCACAAATGAGATTTTCTCATTGTGTAGCTAGGTCAAACCCACCGAACTGTCGTGGGATCCTTCGATTCGCCGAACGGAGTTGTCCACGAGTCTCAAAATATCCTGAAAGTATTGAGCGAAGAGATACACGGGCACTACGATCAACTATGAGATCAAACATTAACCAACAAGTCAAAAGGGCTAAAATCTCACCTAGAGTGGCGAAAACTCTCACAAGCTCCAAAAGAAGGCTAGAATCCTTCCAATACAACCCAAAGGAGGGTTCTAATCCAATTAATTTAGCCCCAAAAGCCCTAGATCAAAAATGCCCAAAATTAACCCTAAAACCTCATTCTAGGGTTTCATCTCAAAACCATAAATAAAAATCAAATCTAGACGGAGAGAATGGGCTACCAACCTCTTAGAAGTTTCAATCCAAGCTTAAAGTCCTCAAACTTCAAGGATCTTTCCTCAACCAAGCATCAACCCAAGCTCCAATGGTGGGAAAAGCCTCCAACAACCAAAATGAAGCAAAAAGAGACATTTAATCTCAAAAAAACCCAAACAAATCAAGGAAATCACAAAGGGAGGTGTGGAGGGCTTCCTCACCTTTCTCCTTGCAGGTGCCAAGCTCAGGAAGAGCCCTAGGGGCGTGGGGGATACATATAGAAGGCCACAATTGTGAAAAACTCCCTGCAGTTCAAACTGCTAAAAAATTGCCACTGCGTATCGGTACACGGGCCTACGTACCGGTACACATCCCACGAAAATGCCAAACCCGAGCCTCGGGTTGGCTGGAAAGCTGTCTATGTACCGGTACACCATCCCGTACCGGTACAACCATCAGCCCTGTACCGGTATAGCCATAAACCCTGTACCGGTACACAGCCTAAAGAAGGCTACCCGAGAGCTAACCAAAAATCTGATTTTTCGAATTTTGGTGCTAGGCTTCAGACCTCAATCCTCGGGGTTCGAACCATAGGTCGGAACACTGTCTACGACCCACCAGAAAGTCTGAAAAAGCTCAGGACACATCCAATCACTCGAACCTCGCAATTTACAAAGGTACAGTGTGTTATATTCACCCCTCCTAAAAAGGAGTTTCGTCCACGAAACTCAAAGGTAAAGTACCTCAAGCCTCCATCTGAAAAAAATAGGGATAGCGCTCTCGCAGCGCGCTCTCCAACTCCCAAGTGGCCTCGCGCTCGTCGTGGTTGCTCCAAAGCACCTTTTCATAGGGAATCTCACGGTTCCGCAGCCTCTTTACCTCGCGAGCCAAAATCCTTAAAGGTTGCTCCTCGAAGCTCAAATCATCCCTTAGCTCCACTGGTGTAGCCTCCAACACGTGGGCCGGATCATGGATGTACCTCCGAAGGACCGATACATGAAACACATTGTGTACACCCGATAGGTTTGGCGGTAGAGCAAGTCGATACGCCACCGGGCCTACACACTCCAAAACCTCATACGGTCCAATGAATCGGGGGCTCAACTTACCCCGAATTCCAAATCTCCTAATTCCTCTGGTCGGCGAGACTTTCAAGAAGATATGATCTCCAATCTGAAACTCCAAGTCTCGTCGACGCTTATCAGCATAACTCTTTTGCCTACTCTGGGCTGTCAACAGTCGCTCCCTAGCAATGCGAACCTTGTCCTCTGCTTCCTGGAGCACATCGGGGCCTAAAGCCAATCTCTCGCCAACTTCACTCCAATGAAGTGGCGATCTACACTTCCGTCCATAAAGTGCCTCGAATGGCGCCATCTTGATGCTTGCTTGATAACTGTTGTTATAAGCAAACTCTGCCATCGGTAGATGCTGCGACGATCCTCCCTGGAAGTCGATCACACAAGCTCGAAGCATGTCCTCAAGTGTCTGTATAGTGCGCTCTGACTGCCCATCACTCTGCGGGTGGAAAGCTATACTGAAATCCAAGCGCGTGGCCAAGGCATCCTGTAAACTCCTCCAAAAGTGAGATAAAAAACGGGGGTCTCGATCTGATACTATAGAAGTAGGTACCCCGTGCAGTCGCACAATCTCATCCAAGTATACCTATGCGAGTCTCTCACCAGTCCATGTAGTGTGAATAGGTATGAAATGTGCCGATTTCGTCAATCTATCCACGATCACCCAAATAGCATCGTGCTCGGCCTGCAAGCGGGGCAATCCCATCACAAAGTCCATGGTGATCTTTTCCCATTTTCACACTGGAATTGCCAAGCTCTACAATTTCCCTGCGGGGATTTGGTGCTCAGTTTTCACCTGTTGGCAAGTTAAACATCTAGCAACAAACTCACCAACGTCTTTCTTCATCCCGGGCCACCAATAGAGCAATTTTAAGTCTTTGTACATCTTGGTGCCTATAATATACCAGATTTTGGTAAAGAAAATAAAAATAAATAAAAATAGTGTGGGATACTATTTTTATTGGATTTACTATTTTTATTGGATTTAGAGAAGTAAAACATAAGTCAGAATTGATTTGTGCTGGAATCGGAATGAAAACAGAAGATTTAGAATTTTCTGTTGAAAACGAGACAGATAAATTAGCAAAAAATGCACGCCTAGATCTAAGAAAATTATTGAAAATGCGAGGTAATCAGAAATATTTTATATGTTAGATTTAAAGTTTTCAAATTTATTCTGACACCGACAAGTTGGATAAATAAAAATCCAAAAGCTATTGATAAAGATTACAGTTCCGGATAAGTTCGGGGACCAAACGGGTTCGAAACTTTAAAACATAAAGTATATTCTTGTTCATTACGTAACCGATTGACTGTCAAATTTGGCTCAACTGATACTCTGTGAGCCCCGGCGGAAATGAATCAGATTTTATTGCCTGAGTAAATAGTGTCAGGTGTAATTTAATAAAGAACTAGTCTTAGCTTCTTCTCCTCACATCAGGCCGACCACCAGGCCGAACACCCACACACCAGCACGGATGCATGGAGAAGAGAAACTCCCTTTCTCTCTCTAGCAATCTACTTAATCTCTCTAATCTCTCTCTAAAAATTTGGGAGGGCTGTGGTGAGGATCGAGTCTGCCCGAAAGCGTTGGAGGCAACGGATCGAGCTTTCGTGCATTTTAAATGTGCCCGTTGGAGCTGACGTGTTTCGTGCGGCCGTCTCACATATGGGGTAAGCTTTTGGGATTTGTTAATCCTTAACTTTAGTGCACTTAATAGCTAATGAACATAATAGCAGGTGTTCCATTTAATTGAATTATTGGAGTTAATTCGATATTTAGGCTCAAAAATACTAATTTGAAATATATGAGCGGTGATCTAATTGACCCTCCGTACCAAATTAGCTAGGAAAACGAACGGTGGCAAATACGTCGCAATCTTACGCGGCCTTACAAAGTTGTTGAAGAACGGACTTTAGCTTCGTTATCCGCCTGGAGTGGACGACGCGACTTTCGTAAAATCATGGAAAGGATTTGACAGACCGTGCAACAAACGGAAGACCTATTTTGAATCGTGGATCGGAGGCGTCGGCGTGGTCGCGAAAGTATCGCGACCAAACCCGGTACGAGTGCCCGGGCGGAGGCCGATGCAAGTGTCGACAAGCAATCGAAAGCAGTTTGATGTGGTGTGACTCACCACATTAGGTCCTTCCATGCTAAATTGTATGCTATGCTTTACTATTGTATGAATGATAAAGTATGCCTATTTAAAATGCATGATAAAGAAGATGTCAAGTAAATGATTGAATTGATGTTAATTTCTTGGAGATATATTATAAAAATGCGCCTTAACAATGCTCAAAACGTAGAGTATGAATTTTAACTAATCGAGGAAATGCACTTGTAAATGTTTAATGAATGATAAAAATGCTAAGTGATGACTACCAATGGATGACAAATAATCGCATAATGAACATAGCATCAGAGTGCGCTTTTGAAATAGCGTAAAGGACCTTAGAGTTAGTGGACATCTGCACGCCCGGGGCCAGCCGGAAGCCCGGCGCGTGGTCCAACCCGCCATTATGTCTTCTAACATAGGCTCTAAAAACAACAATAATAAAATCAATAATAAAGACATCTAGAGTATCAGAGTATAATAATGTCTAAATGCTTTTACTAGAGAAAATAAGGATTAAACTGTAAATCACTAACAATAAGACATAAAGTAAATACAATAGGAGAATCCCAACTACAAGTACTACTATAGGTACATAGGTTGTCTGCTATACATGGTACAAAAATCTCACACTCTCTCAAAATACATAACGAAATAGCAAACCACCAAGTAAAGAACCTGCTCTCTCGCTATGCTAGCTAAGCGATCCCCTACCGCGATCTCCGTGCTCCCGCCGGGCGAAAGCTCTGAAAGAAGAAACCAGGGAAACAGTGGGCGTGGGAACTTATTAAAAATATTCCAGTGGACAAAACTGACTCAGTGTAACTGCGCAAAGGCCTCAAAAGCTAACAAAAAAAGGTTATGACTAATCAATGTAGTAATTAAACGTAATGAAATAACTTACTATAACATAGAGTCTCCACTAGCACGAATTTCGCATAAGTAATAATCAACTTATAACATGAATGTACATGGATGGTAATGACATGCATACGTCACTAGAAATGCAACCAATCACTGCCTCAATGCAAGAAGTAGTAAAAAATTCGTCGTTTACTATTCTAGGTCCACTTAATAGTTTTAAAGTGCACATTGCATGTTGTCACTAGAGTCCAATCATATATAACCACCCGAAGGCTGTTCTGGCCTGCGCCGTGCCTAATGGCACCCTGGTAGTCAACATCCCCACTCTAGGGATGGCCTCCCCACGGCATCCACTTCGGCGCACCAATCACCGGCCGCAGCATGTTCTAGCGATGGCTATCTCCGGGCCGGCTTGTAGCGGAGCGACCCTCACAAGCATGTGAGCGAATAGCACAATAGGCATGCAAGCGAATAAGTCGCCGTATCAGGTCGCCATATGCGTTACATCACTGTTCAGCGGATCTTAGAAACAGCATACAGCACAATTTCCAGGCCTGCCTCTTATGTCATCGTGTCTAAAACACAGAAATAGTAACTGTCTTAAGCACCTCTATGTCATCGCTCTAAAATCATAGAAATATTCCCAGATGTACAATGCCTAATGATCATCATGCTCTAAGTTGCAGTACAACCTGTTTTCGAGTTCAAGTGCCCTTTAATGGCACTTTGTTGCTCACTAATCATGCATGCAATTATGCTTAAGCATTGCATGATTCATATGTTCATCCCACATAAGAGACATATTTTCAAGTGCAATAAATGCTACATAGCACATGCCATGCATACTACTCATATGGCTCTCTAATAGAGTGAAAATTATCATGATACATAATTCATGTTGTTGTTAGGCCGCTTCCAAATATATAAATTCTACTTATCATGAATATGATCGGTTTTATAGTAGATGACAACAATAAACAACATAGGAGCGCTTTTCCTCTATCAAAAAAGCCAAAGCCCACTGGACAACGAAAACTCCTCGTGCGCATCGAACGAGGTTCCTCATTCTCCCTAGTCCCTAGAAGGTACAGAACATGAATGAACGAGACGAACGAACAATACCTAGCTCAAACATTAACTATTCAAACATATTGAGAGAAAACTCACTCTAGTGCAAACATTCCTCTTCAAGCTCCAAAGAAGCTAGGCTCATCCAATCCACGAACTAAGCAAGCCTCTAATCCAATCAATCTAGCTTTCAAAAGCCCTACATTCAAAAATACCAAAAAAAGCCCTAAATTCAATTTAGGTTTCATCCAAATCTCAATAAACTCTTTCTAGAGAATGGGAACAAAGTGGATTACCCTCTTAGAAGCCTTCAATCTAAGCTCTTAAAAAGCCTCTACATCCCAAGATCTTCCCTCCACAAGTCCCCCTCCGTAATCCCAAGCTTCTTGTGGCTCAGCCATGCGAGAAAAAGCACCAAAAGAAAAAGAGAGAGATTAATCAAGAAAACCAAAAGAGAGGGACAAACCCAAAAGACAAATGAAGGTAGGCGTGCCTACCTTCTCACTCCCTGTCTGTACTCAGGAGGGCCTAAGTGGGCGTGTGGGTACTAAATAAGATTAGGCACAAAACGAAAACACCCCCTGCAGTTCATCCAGTATCGGATTACTCTGCCAAAGTTACCGCCGTACACGGAATGGTACCGGTAACATTCTACGAAAATGCGAAACCCGCAGCTCGGTCGTTCGAAATATCCCATCAAGTAGTACCGGTACAACATCAGAGCGCGTCCCGTACAAACATGATGTACGTACGACCATCAACTGTACGGTACATTTGTGCAGAAGCAATCGAGGGAGGCTAAGCTCAACTTTTGTACACAGTAGCGCTACATAAAATACTACTAATTCTACGAATACGTGCCATAGTCGAACACTGTCAACGACCCGACCAGAAGTCTGGATAGACTCGGGACAACTGTCCAAACACTCGAAGAAATAAAACAAAAACCCCCGCAATTTGCAAAAGTCCATGCGTCACATCACCCCTCCTAAAAAGAGTTTCGTCCGGCGAACTCGAAAGGAGGGCAAACGTCAGTATCTCAAAACTCCATCTACAAAGATGAAGATACGCCCCTGCAAGGCGCCTCATCCAGCCACCGTGCCTCCCGCCCCCGGTGGTTGCCTCCAAAGTGACCTTACATACGTAATATCCCGATCCGCAGCTTTCACTTCGCCCGAGCTAGAATCTTTCACGGGTTGGCTCTCAAAGTGCAGATCCTCGGCGCGAGCTCACTGTAAGCTTCCAACATAGCGTGGATCCGGATATACCCCGACAGACGATACTGTGAAAGACGTGTGCAACGCATCCGATAGATTCGTATGTAGAGCAAGCGATACGCCACCGGACCTACACGCTCCAAATCTCATACGGTCCAATGAACGGCCTCGTCTATGCCAACTATTCCTCGAATCGCGAATCTCTTGATTCCTCTAGTTGCGTAGACTTCAACAGAAACATGCGTCTCCAACTTGAATCCAATAATTCGCTCGTCGTCGCTAGTTCTCTGTTGTTTCTACTCTGCGCCGTCAAAAGTCGCTCCGAGCAATGTCAGAATCTAATTCTCAAGTGTTCCTGGAGCCCATTCAGGCGCTAAAACTCAATACTCTCGTCAACTGCGTACAATCAATGATATTAGGGATTCTGTGGCGGTTCTACATTCCCTCTAGATCATTAGCAGTGCTATTCGGGAAGTTTCTTTGTCTCATTTTGATGCTTGCTTTGATAACTGTTGTGTATAAGCAAACTCCGCCATAGGTAAAATTTGACCTGTCAGTCGTGCCCACGATTCCACTCCTGGAAGCTTATTCGCACTTGTGTTTTGGTGTGTGGTATGGCCGAGGTCTTTATGTCGACTACTCTGAATGTGTTGACTATAAGTAGTTATTACGTTTTCTGTGGGATGGTCATTGTGGAGAAAGCTTCATTATCACATTTGCGGGTGAACTGCGATATACGCTCATTTATTGTTGTTGAATGAATATCCGATAGACTTCTGGATTATGATGCCGGTATCGAATGAGTCAGTCAATGGACACTCGATGATTCAGACTTTTTTCTTTGGCCAACATAATGACTGAGACACGAATACCGAAGGATATGTGGATTGTCTATGGCAATAAGAAGAAACCGTATATGGGATCACTACGTACTAACTCCGACCCGTAGGCGCTCGCATTTCTGTGAAGTCAGATTGATTTTGTTTCGCACTACACTCATTGTGTTGAGTTTGTACCAGTATGGTTTATACTTTGTAGTTATCTCTTATTGGGGTGCGAGCAAGTTTTCGTCTTTCTCGGTCACATTGTGGTCGGGTGCTAAATTATGAATATACCGATAATCTCCAGAATTCCTCTCATAAGCTCGCGATGCCTGCAGCTTATGGGTGTCAACATGCCCCTATCCTCACGATCACCAACTAAAGTAATCATTCTGATAGCCCTGCTTGAGAGCGACGACAACTATTCTATTGTCACTAGAAGGTGTTCGACCTTAAGGTACTTCCTCTCCCTTCATGTGCCACGACATTTGGTGAAGTATGATTTGCCATAAACCCTTTCTTAGACCACGACGACCCGCTGTGGTTGTGAGTAGTACTGAATCGCTCAGCTTCTTCATCTCCATAGTCTTGTTGTGTAGACTCTATTTTTCGTAGGTCTATTCATCTCGCCGTATGTTTATTCTGATTCGTTTGCAGTAAGCAATCTTAAGCCGACCAATGTTGACTCTGCCAACATCTCTTCATCCGCGTTGGCAACCTGAATTAGAGCAACTTTAAGGTCCGTATACATGTTTTGTGTTGAAAGTTTTTTGCTTTCATATCTCACGTTATAAGGGTTCAGAGATACAGGGGCGCCCGTGGGTGCACGCTGCGGTGAATGACAACTTCCGTCGTTTTATCAATTTCTTCAATCCCCGAACATCAATCCGCCACGATACGCATCAGATCCCTTGCTCTCCTGTCCGGTTGGTGGAATGAAGTTCCGCCACCATTACTGCTCATTAAGTGGGCTACCCTTTGATCTTTTAATCATCACTCATTCATCTTTAGATCAATCAAGGGGACTTGATGGAGAATTCTGCTGGTGTCGTGTTCACTATGCATAATTACTGTGGGCGTGGTAAGTTGCATTAATGGGATCCATCGAGTCATATTTTTTTTTCTTACATTCGATTGTCGTTTGAAGGCTCTTTTGCGGTATGAGTTGTTCTTTCTCCTTTAGAGGTGACTTGTGCATATGCGTTGAAGCATACAGGTTTTTCTACTTTGGATATAGTGTTGTAATTTGTGGATCGAGTCATGGTGGTGCGCTCTCTGGGTGATTTCTTGTCGCATACGAGCCGTTGTTCTTGCACATTACTTGAGCATTCCTATGTTATGCGGGTTGCAGCCATTTCAGGCATCACTATTTCTGTTATCAGATTGTTTGAGATGGTGTAGGTGGATCTCCAGGCTAATGAGTAATGGTATTTTGATGTCTATTTGGTAAGGCCATCAAGTACGTGGGTCTGTTCGATATGATAATTGCATCCAAGGTCATAGTTTTTAATTCCTTTTCTTATCATAATCTTTGCTGATTCTTAACGGAGTGCTATAGTATAGTGAGATAACTAGTCTTCTGTAATCGATGCGATCGCTAATCGGATTACGAACTTTGGTTGTATTAAGTGCGAAGTTGCCAGGTTGCGTTACATGCATAGAGTTGTATTTGTGATAAGCCGCACACATTCCTTTTTAAATGCGTTTTTGATCAGCCATATTGTCATCGCCGCGACGCCGCATTTGGCCTCGGTCGCCGGCGCGTCACAGGAGTCGAACGGACAGAGTTTCTCTGTACGTCGAGGGTTGGATCAACTGAACGGATGTGTTAACGGATTGGATATATAAGCATTGATATAGGAAGTTATCATTAACATAAAACTAACTTTCAAGCATTATTTCATACTATATTTTTCTTTTACATTGCTTACTTAGAATACAACAACATTATACATTTACAGGTTGGTTCGTTTTTCCATTGCTAACCTTCAGGTCTGCTGTACGGGGACTTAGTACTGCTAGCTGCTGGTGTCAATCTAGGCCATAGACCATTACTCGAATCTTTTATTCCAATCCGAGCATGCTCAAGTTTTAAGTTTCTGCTTTTCCCTGATCCGTATCTCCAATCTCCACCGTCGATAGGTTGACCACCAATGTCCCATCACTCTCTAGTTGCTAGAGTTCACGAGACTCCAAGTTCTCAGATCACAGCACCCCTCATTACAACTGGTCGCCATCAACTGCGGGTTGGAAGTACAACATGACCCTACGCTATAAGTTTTCTATGCGAGTTGCTCCTACTTTAGTAGGATCGCCCACCCGACGACAAGGAAAATAGTAGCTTTGCCGGGTTCGCTTCAAAGATATTTCGGTTCGAAGAGATAAATCGGCCACGGTGGACGCCAAGCATGTTAGTCCTTACACCCATTTCTAGTACGCAGTATATATATTTATTCGCTTCATAGCATTCAAGCCTATCGTGCCATCCTAGTATTAGCAGAATATATGGAATCGACTGACACTCTTATGTAAGCACTTCATTAGTGGATGCATCCATTTGGATTATTACTTATACATTCACACTTGGCTATTTCGCTATAAGACTTCTAGTCCATAGTCGCCCCATTTAGAAATTAGGTGTTCGATACATCTGTATCATCGTGGGACTCCAAATCTACGCAATATCCTCATGCTGCGGTCGGCTGGATATAATTGGTCTTCTCATATATAACTCCTTTGACGCAGCTTGTAGATACTGTCTAAAGGTTCCATATCCTGCCGTGTGGGCTCAGACATCCTGTACCCTCCATCAGATGCCTATCAACTACACAGCCCAACCATTAAGTTGAAGCATCAACAAACCACTACCGCTCAGCTACTGGTTCAGGCGAGGATCGCTCGCGTCCTCTGCCGACGCGGATAGCCGGCTATGGTTGTCACTCACCCTAGTGCGTTCAACTATTGGAAGCTTCGCTGCACGCACATATCCAAATGAACTGACTCCTTCTGCGGTGAGCTCGTGAGGGAAGTAGAAGCTTTAGCAACCCGCTCAATCCAATTTACCCCCTAGCCCCGCTCTGCTGCGCCGTGTTTTATAGGTATACGGCAATTCCAAGTGATAGACTCGCTTAGTGCCGTGAAATGTCGCCACGCTGAACCGGCTCAAAGGGTTCTTGTACATGCATTTACGGCGGCCGGTCACGTTGCACTTACCCAGCGAATGACTCCAGTCGGTCCTGACCTATTCGGCCAATCCTGATGCTTCAATCCTTCTTTGGACCACTGCTATGGCGCGAACTAATGACCTACCCAACCAATGGTTTCATACAGTCATCTCGTAGAAATTACAGAGTGGCTCCAGAGGAACGTATATACCCTTTCATACGAAGCCAATTAGGTTTTTAGTCACAATACCTTTGTCTATCCGAGATCCTTGGACTCATAAATAAGCTCCTTGGTCGTTCACGAAAGTACTTGTTCCAGCCAAGCAGAGTCTCCAGAAGGTCGCTCGCAACGGCCACTGATCATGTCTCCAACTAGTCCGGGAGGCCCCTGAGTTACTCTACCAAATCTATCGCCGATAATAACACCACGACGAACTGTCTTATAACGCTTAAGAACGTCATCAGATCCATAAAAGCTGCGGGCGGCATTAGTGAGCCCAAACGGCATACGTGACTCGTAATTGTCCATACCGTGTTCTATCAAGTCCGGTTCTTCTACATACCATCCTCGTCTGGATGCCGCCCCTTCGCCATCGCTCAACTCTCGTGCTCGCCCGTATCCCGACGCATTCAGATATTTCTTGGAAACTACTACACACGATCCCTGAAGCGATCAAAAAACAGCGCGATTCCTCGACCAACGGAGACTCGTTCTTTGAGCAGACCCTATTGTAAGTGCACGATAGATTTCCACACTCAAAGGCGAAGGGATCCGGCGTGCTTTGGGGACGTAACTAAACTGTTGGTGCTCGCAAGGCGACGCTCGTCGGCAACGTCCGTGGCTTATGATCCAGGGCATCATAATCGGTACTTTGGAAGTCGCCGAATCCATTTGATTCAGCCAACTCAAATCGGGACCATAAACGCCTTTATGCTGCTCTCCGCAGTCAACCTATCCTAGCTGGCTTCTACCATTTACTCACAAACTAGGTTTAACTTCCTCTAGGTTTATGCAAACAGTGACGGGTGGCGGGCTCAAAAAGGCATGAGGTTGTCTTTGAGTAATTTTCGTGCCTGACGTTAGTATCTCAACTCTAGATTACTTGTTCGACGCTTGTTTAGTACCTAGGGTTCGTGCCACACGTGGACTTGTTCGGACTGGCTTTACTTGATTACCTATGTTCTTCCAAATAGGTTAGGTGCCATCGATTACCTGATGGCCTGTTGTGTACGTCGAGTGAACATAAGTCTTACCAGCACATAATGTTCAAATCTTCCCTTACCTCGTATCAGCGTTGTACGACGCATGATCTAGGTTCTGCATCTTTATAGCTTTCAGGCGGTGTTTCTCCAACTTTGCGTTGGATGATTCATTTTTTCTATGATTTTATATACTCTATCTGCGGTACTACCTCGCATGGCGAGTAGCTTCCTCTATTCACTTTTTTAGTATTACTATGCTGAGACTTTACGCTTACCGGGATTCCATCTCTCTTATTCTCATTCTATATGACCATCACAATGCTACTTTCAAAAATTAGCCTAGAACTAAAACTAGTGCGCGGGCTAGTGTTCGGTAGCACACCTTCAGACATTGCAAGCGCCCTTGCTTCGGGAGACGACGTGAACGGATCTTGTTCATTCGTCGAACCTTGCCATGGGTTCCACTGGCACTCGGACCCGTTGGGGCCGATCTTGTAGTTGCCCTCAATAGCGCAGAAACAGCGAACGTCGCATGCACTTAAATACCCACCTTCAGTACTGCCAAAGGTCTCTAAAAGTAACCGGCAGGATTTCTTGAATCAATGCGTAGGCCATAATACTGGTCAACCAATCCATGCCAAGCAACAATTCAACTTCATCCGCTGACGCGTCCGAAAGCCTAATCGCACATCGACGGGCCATGACCAATCTCTACGCCAAATTAGGGGCCAATTAGGCGTTTGCTAGACTCCGTTCTTTAAGATTCCAAGAGTAAGGGGTTTATCGCCTTGTTCGGTGTAAATGCCGTCGGAAATCTACAAACAACAATGTTCCCGGAGCCAACAAAGAGACCAAAGGATGCCCATGCCCAACTCGGGCAATGCGCGGCAATCTTTTTATAATGATTGGTAATCGGACCTCGAGGTGTTCCCACGGCAGGAAACCGAAGCTCCAGAAATACGCTCCAATATTCTATCAAGGCTAATCTTACGCTTTTGACACTGCATGTGGTAATATGGTGAGACATTTGGCCGGAACAGCCTCGGCTGCTGCGCCTCCTTCGGGTTCGGCGAGGCGAGTTTGCCACGGTTCATACAGTACGCCCACTGGGTGGAACCTATCAATTAGGTTAAAACTGTCAGTAGGTCTTTTCCGTCAACTTTCTCGCTCCAAACCCATTTGGATGCCTTAGATGTATTACCTTCACAAGAATCCTAATCTTCGGCATCGGATGTGGCGACGCGTAGTATCGATCGCCCCTAGATGAGCATGCTAGGGGTACGCTTACCAAAATCATTGTCTAGGTTTAGATCGCATGGCGTCTTAGCCATTTTCCTGGATGAGGCTTTTGAGGCGAATGAAAGTTAGCTTCTGTTTGGCTGAAGGCCAGCACGAGGAGACGAGGCGAGATGAAGATTCGTTTAGTCTTTCTTCTTTTTTCTTCTTTTGTTTTTTTTCTTCTCTTTCTTCTTCTCCTCTTATCTTTTCTTTTGTTGCACGACAGAGAGAGGGAGGTGCGAGGCAGGCTCGGCTGGGTGGGTGAGGGAGTGGAGAAAAGAGGGAGAGAAACCTCTTTGTAATCCGCGCCTGTTCGATAGAGTGTTCTCGTAACAAATGCTATTTTAAGTCGGCATCGTCAGATCCTTGAGTGTCCCTCCCTGTGCCTCCTGACTGCACTACACCTCCCTTTCCTCTCGCATCCCGCGCACTGCGGTGGTGAATGTGGGGGACCACCACAGATAACGCGAACCTTGGGTCGGTATGCTGGCTCGCCGCGGTTCCGGTCGGAACCTCCACGGTTGCAAGCGCCGAGCCACGCCACGCTATGGCTCCTTCGCATGCTTCGGGTCCAGAGGACCTTCCTTTTCCGGACCGCGTTCCAGGGATCCTCCGGTATCTTGATGCTGTGGGGCGGACTCGGCTCACATCCCCCTCCCCGGCCGGGCCATCTGTGGCCTACTCGTTGTCGCCTTAGCATCTCGCTGCTCCTGACCTCTGCCGCCGCTCCATAACTGATCGCCTTGCTGCGATCACCCTCCCGGTATTTGGGAGGTTTAGAGGATCTCGCAACGACCGAAAGAATCAGCGAGACTGAGGTCCGAAGTGTCTGCGGCCTTAGCAAGTTAGTCGTGGGTTCGCATACCCTTCTCCTCCGTCTCGAAAGGTATGCTCGTGGCGGTTCCGCCTCGGTCCTGCTCCCTGCGCGAGGGGACCGTCTACGGCTCAAGCGACACCGCGCAACCGTCCAAGCCGATGGGACGATCTCCCTGAGAAAACTCTCTCGCGCTACTCGGCTACAGATGTACCACAGTGCCTGTCACCCTGTTGCCGCCCCGCAAGCTCGCGCAATGCGAAATCTGCTCTTAACTCTGTAAGCATTTCGTCTT
>NW_017893519.1:0-32827 GCF_001540865.1 Ananas comosus
TTATATTTCACTTCTCTAAATTCAATAAAAATAGTATCTCATACTATTTTTATTTATTTCTATTTTTTATATTTAAATCCGGTATACTATATTACACCGCAACCTCACCGGAACCATTCAAATGGCTCTCCAACCAAATGGACACCGTAACCTCATGATTTTAGAAGTCCGGTACCTTACACGAGTGGTATTGAACCTAGTGTCATGAACCTAGAAAAGATTGAGTGGCATTGAACCTAGTGTTAATAAATATAGGTTGAACGAGAATGACAATAGACCTAGTGTCAAGGACATAGGTTGAACAAGAGTGATAATGAACCTAGTGTTAATGAACATAGGTTAACGAGAAAGGCATTAAACCTAATGTTAGAGAACATAGGTTGTGAGATGAAGGTAAGAACCTAGAGTCAAGTGAATCTAGGTAGACGAGAATAATGGACCTAGTGTTAACAAACCTAGGCTAAGAGTATGAAAGCAACGAACCTAAAGTATTAACTTAGGTTGAGTAAAGGCTTGGACCTAGATAGGTCAATTCCATAGGGTTAAGACCAACCCTCGAGTATTGTGAAATGGATTCCGGAATCCTAGGACTTGTGGAACACCAAGAGTTGTACGGGGTGTGTGCGACGATTTCGCCGCCCGGGGCTAAAGAACCATTGTCGTGGCGTATGCGGCGATTTCGCCGCCGGATGGTTCAGCCGGTTTGTGGATTATGCCGCAGGGTGACTTAAGCTAGAGCTGAGCGTGTGCGACGACTTCGCCGCCGGGTGGCTGAGTCATCGAGTACAATGGGCTGTTGAGCAGCCAGTGTGCGGACTATCCGCAGAGGATTGACTCAAGACCGAGTCGAGCGGCATAGATAGCTAAGGTATGAGCAACCTTAGGAAAGAATCGCCGATGAGCGTAATGTGACCAAGCAAAGACTAGAGAAAGGCTAATAATAGAAAATAGCTAATAAAGTAAAGAATGGCTAATAATATGAAGTAGAATCAATTAATCTACTTGTATAAAGTTACAGGTATTGCATAATGCATTTCGCGAGGTATGACATTTAGTTCAATAGCGAATATATATATCTGTTATATGTTATTGGACTAACTTGTTGCAGTGCCTCCTTGGACCTATTGGTCGAGCTTTTCCCTTGGGTGGCCGTACCCACTGGAAACCATGGAGTTGGTTCTCACCCCACGTTGTTTTGGGGTGTTTGTAACACACTGGACCTTTGCAAATTGCGAGGTTCGAGTGTTTGATCTGTGTGTCGAGCTTTTTCAGACTTTCTCGAAGGTCGTAGACAGTGTTCCGACCTATAGCTCGCATCCCGAGAATTGTGGTTTTAAGCTGGTACCAAAAATCCAAAAAAAAATAGATTTTGGTTAGCTCTCGGGTAGCCTTCAGAGGCTGGTGTACCGGTACGGGGTCATAGCTGTACCGGTACAGCCATCGACTGTAGCATTGTCTCAGCCAACCCGAGGCTCGGGTTGGGCGTTTTCGTGAGAGGTGTACCGGTACGTGGGCCCGTGTACCAGTACGCAGAGGCAATTTTTTGAGCAGTCCGAACTGCAGGGGGGTTTTCGCGTTTGTGCCTAATCTATTTAGCACCCACGCCCCTTAGGGCACCTCCTGAGCTCAGATTACAGGGAGGAGAAAGTAGGGTACCCTCCTCACCATCTCTTTGGATTTTAACCCTTTTTAGCTTGGATTTTGGTGGATTAAACCTCCTTTTTGCTTCTTTTGCTTGTTGGAAGCGTTTCCATCATTGGAGCTTGATCTTGGAGCTTGGGGAGAGGGAGATCTCCACTCTTGGAGGATTTGAACCTTGTTTGAAGCTTCTAAAAGGTTGGTAGCTCATCCTCTCCCTCTAGATTAGACTTTTATTGGCTTCTTTGTGATGAAACCCTAGAATGAGGTTTTAGGGTTTAGTTTGGGCATTTTGAATCTAGGGCTTTTCGGGCTAGATTGAGTGAATTAGAGGCTTCCTTTAGGTTGGATTGGAAGGGCTCTAGCTCTCTTTTGGAGCTTTAGAGGAGATTTTTTTCCTAGAGGTGAGTTTTCCTCACCTATGCTTGAATAGCTTAATGATTGAGCTAAGTGTTGTTCGTATGATTCGTGTGACGCTTGTTCTTATATCTTTAGGGTACTAGGAGTGTGGAGGACACCCTCGTTGGAGCAAACGAAGAGTTTCGTTGTCATCGGTGGGTTTGGCTTCATGAAAACGGGGCGAAATGGCCCCTAAGCTTTCTAAACCTTTCGTATACTATTTTGAATGCATTTTCATGCTAAATATGATTTATGAGAATTTTAGAGTACTTAATATGCATGCATTATGTACGATGAAAATTTGCACTCTATATAGTAGAGCTACCTGTGTAGGCTGCATGCATTATGAAGGTATTTAACTTTGTAAATGAGAACATGTCTCTTATGCTAGAAATGATGAGTATTATGCATTCTTGAACGTAATAATACCATGCTTGGGCTCGTTGAACAAAAGTGTCATAAAGGGGCACTTGAAATTAGTAAACTATGAAAATGCAACATAGAGACATAGTGATAGGCCATTGGACATCTATTATTTCCATGTTTTAGACATGATGACATAGAGATAGGCCTATGAGTGAGTTGTGACATATTCCATGTTATAGACATGAGGACTTGGTACTTAAGACATACTCATAGCATGCTTGCCATTATGCTCATTCGCACATGCTTGTGAGGGTCGCTCCCTACAAGCCGGTACTCCGGAGTTGGCCTTTGCGATACGTTCGCCGTGCGGGATTGGGCGCCGAAGTGGATTGCCTTAGGAAAGGCTCATTCCTAGGGTGGGAATGTTGACTACCACGGGGCCATTAGGCGGGGCAAAGCCAGACAGCCTTCGGGTAGGTCTTATGCTAGACAGCCTTCGGGTGGGTCTTATCAGAGCTGAACTTTAAACAGATAAAGGGACATGTGAACATTGACCAGAATAGTAATCAATGACATCTTTACTATTACACTGTGGACATTAGGTTAGTTGCATCTTCATGCATTTACATGTTGGGTATTCATGTGCATATACTTGTAGTAGTTGCTTTCTTACTTATGCAAACATGCTGAGTAGAGATATCATGATTATTGGGTACTCGTTCATTTAATTATTTATAGTGCATTTATCGCTTTTGTTTGTATTTGTACACTGACCCTCTTCTGTAGTTTTGCGCCTAGTGGTGCATTTCACTGAAGTCAGTAATTGCCCACGGGAAACTATTATTTAATAGTTCTTGTGAGATATGGATCCCAAGGATCTAAAAGGTAAGTAACACCTAGAGGGGGGTGAATAGGTGTAAATCCGGCAAACTCGAAAAATCTCGATGCAAACAAGACAAAATAGCGGAAATTAAAACAGCACACCGAGAATTTAACGTGGAAAAACTCCAATTCGGAGTAAAAAATCCATAGGACCGATCACGCGAAGAAAATCCACTAAGAAAACTTGAGTACAAGTGATTTTGACAGAAATACACGACTCAATTTACGGATTTCTTGTTGATGGTGATCTTCGCCGGTCCTCGATCGATAGGAATCCACCAATCGACCTTGCTGCAACTCCTCGCAGCGTCAACGCCTCAATTCCTAGAAGCGTCCACCGAATCCTCAGCTTCACGCGAGATCCACGCGTCGAACCTCCTTCCGGAGCTTGTAGAATCGAAGATTTGTGGTGATTAAGCTTTAGAATCCCATAAGCTATGAGTGTCTACCTTTGATCATACATCTACTTGATTCTCGTATGATTTCTTGAGTAAAAACGAAGAATCAAGTCGATTGTTGATTGTAAGAAACTTGTTATTAGGATCAAACCATAAGAACAAGAATAACTAGTTTCTAGGGTTTAGAATCAGTAGAAATTCAAAGCCTCAAACTTTTAGACGACCCACATAGCTTATTTATATGTTTAGAAGACTTAGAAGTAGACTAGGATTGCAAAAAGTCCTTTTTAAAAACCTGTGTCGTCCTCAGAGACCGGTCTTCTCGAGGAGACCGGTCTGTGAGAGACCGGTCTCTCAAGTGAGGAACCGGTCCCTCACTGCGTGACCAAAATCACAACGTTCGGGAACCGGTCTCTCAAGCTTGAGACCGGTCCCTTGCTGCGCGACAGAAATACCAAGGTTCGGGAACCGGTCTCTCATCACAGGGGACCGGTTGCATCAAGGTTCACGCAGTGAGGACCTTAGGGGAACCGGTCTCTTGAACTCAGAGACCGGTCCCAGAACACAGAAAAGTTCAGTAAAGTAGTTTTAAAGCCATCTAAGCCTTCTGAACTTATTCTAATTAGGTATCTTCACCACAAATGATCTTTTCTTCATACCTTAGGTGTCGAGCTTTCCGAATGAGTCTTTGTTCTTCAATTTGAATCTTTTCTTCAAAACTTCTGCGATCAACTCTTCAAGACTCCAACCAACTTTACGAAATTCGCCAACCTATAAAATCCTTAACAATCTCCCCCTTTGGCGATTTCGTGACAAAATATACTACAAAGTTCGTATACAACTAATAAATCATAAAAAGAAGATCATCGCAATCACCAAACGATAATCTCCTGCATGATCAATCCAATAAACGAAATTTACACTTTTACAACCTTAATACAAACTCTATGACTTAGACATGGAGTCTTGAAGTCTTGAATTATTCCTGCAAAAACATTCTCAAAACATAATCAAGATTCAAGTATCAAGATCAAACAAAGTATCAAGTCATAGTTCATAATCAAACACCTAAAGCACTAACTAAACAAAGTTCATCTAAAGTTCATCTAAACAAAATGCTGCATCAAAGCTAAATACATCATTATCAAGATCAAGAGCATCATCATGAAGACTAAAATAACTAAGCGAAGCTAAGCTAAAATGCATCATCATCATCAAGAACCACCATCTCCATCTCCCCCTTTTTGTCAGAAAGCGCCAAAATGACAAAAGAAGGAACCCGGTAACTCCTAATCGGAAGCATCCCCTGGAGGTAAATCTGCTCGGCAACAGCCTAACTTGTCAAAAATCATATTCAATAAGCGCTTCATCTTGCTTACATCCTTCCGAATCGCAGCTTGCTCCGCAGACAATTTCTGAAGCTCCTCAGATAGACGTTGTTGCTCACGATACACAGAGGAAACGGAGATATCTTCCTCAGAAATGTCCATAGAAGGACGTGAAGAAGTAGCAGTAGCAGGAGGTGGAGCAGCAGGAGGGGAAGAAGCACGCTGAGACGGTGTACGAAGCTGCACCGAGGACTTCACAAATGTCCGTTCATTTATCCGACCCAAACTGTGCTCATAAGATGTACACCGGACATCCACATCACGAAGTCGCAGAATCCTCATGATTATCAATGGAAATGGCAGCCTTTCATTTTGTCCAGAAGTTTTGATGTCTTTTGCCATCCTCCGCCAGATTAGAAACGGAATATTCATGTTAATATTTTTTGCACTCACAATATCTGGCCTTCCCAAGAGATACATATACAGAATACGATCCCACCTCAGAATCTTCGTGTTTGCGAGAGGCAGAATGTTGTAGCAAACCACGAAGTTTAAAAAACGATACTCCATTTTGAAATCTTTGGACATAACCATAATGCCGTTTGACTCAGTACCCGGCATGCAAATAGTGTTCACTACACGATTCCAATCGCGAAGTGAGTCGAACCCAGCTTGTAGATACTCCACTCCGTCAGTCTTAGCTTCCATACCTAGCACCGACGCTATCGTATCAGGAGTGATGGATAACTCAACACCACGTACGGAAGTCTTAAACACGTACGGGCCGCCGTCGGAGTCACTTAGGTGACCTGCTCTCATATAAAATTCTCTGATCAACTCCAAACAAAAACTGGTTTGCTCCGGGAAATCATAAATCTGATGAAGATTTCCCTGTTCAAATAAATCCTGAAAACCCGGCACACAGCTAATGATACTGGCAACCCCAACATCTCGCTCACCAATGTAGTGTTTCGACGAGTACATTGACCGTCGAGCAGATGGAACATTCTGTAGACTGTGACGTGGTGGCTCAGAACCTGGTTCTCGAATTTCAACACCTCCGGACTTACGACGACCGGGACGCTCAGTCGCCTTTCCTTTGCCTTTATCCACGGCTTTTCCTTTTCCCTTGCCTCTCCCTGTATCCTTATCCTTAGCTAATACCTCGGGAACAAAAGCCTCCCAATCCGGCTCGTCCTCCTCAGAGCCGCCGCCAGGAGCATATTCGCTCTCCTCATCATCCGGTTGATACTTAATCGGCCGTTTAGCTTTGGAACGCTGTCGTTTGCTTCCACGACCACCTCCAGCCATAAGAGTAACAAGCATAAGAATCCACGAGTATATTTTTGAAAATCACTTGTTAAACATAATGAAATGTACATATAAATTTTTTTTTTTTTTTAAATTCCAAACATGTTTAGCAAGTTGGTATATAAATACTAGATGATCCTAGGGGCCTCAAGATCATGAAAAACAAGAACCACTCATGCACCAAAATCAGCCAAAAGCAATTTCCCACAAAAAAATTGAAAAACAAAATTTTGATTATGAGAAACCTACAAAGTGAACCAAAAAGATGAAGAAACCTACAGATCTAAAAACAAGATCGAAGCCTAAAAGAACACATTCAGCAAGATCTCTAGCACAAACACCAAAAAATCTGAAATAAAAACCTAATTTCGGAATATATGAAATAAAAGCAACAAAATTCGAAATCTTACCTACAATCAGTGCAAACCAAGGAAGGTCGGGAGCAATCCCACTCTAAAGACAAGAGAGGAGCAGGGGAGAACTCTAGAAACGAAAAGAACCAAGTTTGAAAACAGTACAAAAACCCTACGAATAAGTTCTTTTATCGGGTCTGGCGGAGGGACCGGTCTCTCTTGCTAGGACCGGTCCCAGAGCCTGAAAATTTTAAAATGTTTTAAATGTAGCCCGAAAATTCAAAAAAAAATGTAAGGGTATTCCATAATGCTCAATCATCACAAATAACCTATTTCCATCCACAAAAACTTTAAATAAAATTTNAGTGTACCGGTAAAGCATTGAAAGTGTACCAGTACAAATTGTGTCCCGGTACAACCAGCGACTTGTCACCGGTTACAGCGTTGCGCATGTTTTCTCTTCCGCCATCGTGTAACCGGTAACAGCTTAAAAGTGTACCGGTACACAATGTAAAATCCTGAAAAACTTTTTAATCCGATTCTAATTGATTCTAAAGTCTATAAATAAGTTATTTGGGTTCTCTAACACTTGAAGTATCATGAGAATACATGTATGAAAAACCTTAGAGGCTAGGATTTCGTCCAAAACCTATTTTCTTCATAAAAGCCTCTCTTAGGTCAAATCGAGATATTGGAATTTCATATCTATATGTCGATTTGATCTTCGCTTTGCTTGGAGTTCTCTTCTCTGGTTTTCATCGATACTCTAAGCGAAGGATCACCATACACATGATGTTCTTCATGACGGCGTCGTGGATTCGGCGTGATTAATGGCGGTTCGTGGATTCGGATCGTGAGCTTCGTGGATTCGGAGTGGAGGCGTTTCGTGGATTCGGAACATGGCGTTCGTGGAGTCGAATGTGAGGGCGTGGACAACCCGGAGGATTGCGCGAGATTCATAGGAGGTTAAGAGAGGTCGAGTCCGTGGAGTCGGTAATCACCTTGTAATCTTTTCTCTTAGTGAATTATTTTTTTTGCGTGTTGGTCCCGAGTTTTTCTTCAAGTTGGAGTTTTCTCACGTAAATCTCGGTGTGATTTTTATTTTCCGCATTTATTTTTATCGCATTAAGATTTGTGGTTTTTGGCTATTACACCTATTCACCCCCCTCTAGGTATTAGATACAATCTAAGATAGATCATTGGGCTCCTCAAAACTTACAATTGGTATCAGAGCGGGATCTAGATAAATTGTTATCTAATGGCCGAAGGCGGTAACATTAATCGACCACCACTCTTCGATGGAACGAATTATACCTATTGGAAAGTTCGCATAAGAGCTTTTCTAATCGCAATCGATGAGCGGGTATGGCAAGCAATCGAATTCGGTTGGAAGTATCCTACCGAAGTCATCGATAATGCTGCCGTTCCTAAACCACGGAATAAGTGGACGAAAGATGAAAACGAGTCATCTTCGTTTAATGGCAAGGACATAAACGCTTTATTTAACGCATTGTCACAAACGGAATTCACTCGCGTTTCGGCGTGTAATACCGCTAAGGAGATTTGGGATACTCTACAAGTTACGCATAAAGGAACTAGCTTGGTAAAGGTTCAAAAATTGCAAATGTTAACGAGTAAATTTGACTCGATTTTTATGGAAGAAAACGAGACCTTTACCGAGTACTATACGCGTTTACAAGATATTGTTAATACATGTGCAAACTTGGGAGAGAAAATTCCGAATGCTAAAGTTGTTAGAAAGATCCTTCGCACTCTTCCGGAACGCTTTCGGGCAAAAGTTGCCGCGATCGAAACCGTAAAGCATCCGGACGAGATGAAAGTAGAAGAGTTAGTAGGTGCTTTGCAAACTTATGAGATGACTTTTCCTACTAACCAATCTTCTTCCAAGTCTTTTTCTAAACGTACAGGGGTTGCATTGAAATCTACAAAGGAAGAAGATGACGACTCGGATTCCGACGGAGATGTTTCGCTTGCTGATTTCGAACATCAATTGGCGCTCTTAACGAAGAAGTTTCGCCGGAATTTCCGAAAGGAGATTAAATCGGACAAGGCTTTATCATCTAAGCAACAATCTTTTTCTAAATCATCTTCATCTTCAAAATCTAAGGATAAAAAACTTGCAAAGTCTTCGAAAGAAAAAGATGAATTTGAAGGGAAAATCCAATACTACAAATGTAAAGACTACGGCCATATTGCAACGGATTGTCCTTCAAAGAAAACTTATAGTCAAAAGGCTTTGCAAGCAAAGACTTGGGATGATTCAACTTCTAGTGAATCAAGTTCAAGTGATGAAGGAAAGAATGAACTCGCTTTGTTTACTAACACTTCTTTGCCTTCGTCTAATGTTGTTTGCTTATCTTCTATTATTTCTAATTCCAATGTTTCTTCCTTGCATGGGTCTTCGAGCGACAACAGCGAAAGTGAGGAGGAATCAAACGATGAGGATATAGCAGAAGCATATAATCAACTCTTTATTGACTCAAAGAAGATGGCAAAACTTAATAAGAAGTTGAGGCGTCGTTTGTTGGATCTCGAAGAGGAAAACAACAACTTGAAGACAATGAATAAAGCTCTTGAGGAGGAAAGGGAATCAAGTTTAAAGAACAATTCGATCCTCCAAGAGAAGCTTAATGAAGCGGATTCAATGATCAAATCCTATAAAAATAAGATTGGATTTTTGGAGCAACAATTTGAGGAAACATTTACATCCAATCAATCCTTGACCGATCAAGTTCGTCAACTCCAATCCGATATTCAAAGAATTTCTTCGGGATCTAAGAAATTGGATCATATGCTCGGATTGGGTCAAACGAATAAGATGGGCCTTGGATATGAAAGAATGTATGTTGAGTAGAATTTAAAGTCGACATTGGAAGTCTCAACAACCTTAAAAGAAAAGGTGTGTCATCGATGTGGCATCAAAGGACACATCAAAAAGGAGTTGCCCGAACAAGACAAAGAAGAATCAATTGGCAACTTCGAAACATCAAGCAACACCCTCTACTACTCGACTTCCCCCATGGAACTCAAAGGAAAATCAATTGAGTCGAGCACCTCGAGGGAACCGGACTTCTAAGCAGCAACGTCAAGTTCGACCATACCCACAAGCAAACCGGAATTCAAAGTTTCATCAACAATTCCAACCAAAGCCTCAATCAACGAAGCGATCAACGGTGGATCAAAAATCAAAACAAGCCATGCCGAACGTCGACAAGCTGAGACAACACAAAATCCAACAAGTTCGGATCCGGAAAAGTGATATCTTTTCTTGCTCTTTGTCTTAGTTTGTTTTATTGTTTATGTAATGCTTTGTTTGGTGCTTATTTCATATTTTTATTCATTGCATTACATGATGATTTTCATGTATGTAATTTGTTTTTAAAACAGAGACGAAGTGAATTTTGTTTTTAAAATTGATTTGAGGAAAGGTGTTTGGGAATTTAAAAATTTTCTTTGAGAAAGGAGATGATTGAAAATCTGTTTTTTGGGAAGATTAGAATCTTTCAAAGTGCCTTAACCAAAATTCATCTTGAATTAAATTCATATTAATTATCGATTTTACTCCACTTTTTATTATTTTGACGATAATTTAATATACGAATTCTTAACACATATATTCATCAAAATTTTGAAATCAATTTTGATCTTTTGGTGATTAATTCATCTTGGTTGTGTGTGTTGAATATGATAGATGGATATTTACTAATCGACTAAAATTTTGTCAAAATTACTCTCAATTGTGAGATTGTCTAATTTAGGAAGAATTTGAATTATTTAAAAAAAAAAAGAAAAAAGATATTCCTATGTTTAAAAGATGTGGAAAGAGTTACATCCTAAAAGGAGTGTGAAAACTACCACCATATGTAGGAAAGAGCTACCACCCCGGTCGTCCGGTAAGTGTGTGAAGCTACCACAAGAATTTTAATTGAAAAGCCGAAAAGGTTAAAAAAAAAATGAATATTTTAGAATTTTCGGAGTTATAAGGTGATAGGATGAAAAGATGCTCAAAGAGCCACCCCGGTGTCATATTAGTTAAATCTCTATATTGAACGAGTTGCGACAATTTAGGTGTCAATTTTGTTGAATTTCTAAAAAATCATTTTTCATCAACTTACATCTTGATGGTTTTGAAACATTAGATTATTTTTTATTTCCAAATTTTGATATTTCGATGTATTTTGAAATCCTATAATCTTTTATCTTCATCATAATGATTTTTGGAGTATAATCTTTAATTTTTATAAAATTAATTTGATTTTGAAGGATTTTTGATGAAAAAATCTCAAAATTTTCGAAATATGTGAAAGTGTACCGGTATAAAATACCGTGTACCGGTACAAATCACTGTATACCGCGTTTTATAACCGGTTACAGGATCTCGTTTCTCACCCAAATCAAAATGAAATTTCCTCCTTTCTCTCTCTAAAAATCCCAGGTAGTCTTCTCCTTCAGATCCACGTGTTTTCCCTCAAGATTTGTAAGTTTATAGCTCGAATTTAATCATTTGCTCGCGTTTTTGCTATTTTTTCAAAAAATTTCGCGTTGAAGCATGATCTGTAATCTTAATCATTTTTTATGCAATTCTTTGCTGTGAATCAGTATTTAGACATATAATCTTGCTTCTAGAACACTTAGATCAGGTTATAACACTGTATTCTTTGCTGATCTTTGATCTGTACCTCTATATACATGAAATTTTGGGATTTCTGTTCAAATGTCATTTTTGATGAAAATTTTTGCATGATTTAGTTAGAAATAGCGTTAGTATGCATTCTATTATTATCAGAAATTTTTCGCTATTTTTACAGATTTTCTCAAGATTTTGTTCATGCAAGGTTACTTTTTGTGTAGGAAAAAATGACATTCTCATTGGTTTTGATGCTATTGGTACTTATGGCTGCGGGGAGAGGTCGTGGTCGTGGTAGAGGTCGTCGAGGGGCTTCCAAGAGGACTCGTACTGCAGGCGAGTCACCGGGTTCTGATCCGGATTATCAGGCGAGCTCCCCGGAGGAGGCTGAAGAATATGTTGCTCGTCCTAAAAAGGGCAAAGGCATAGCTGCTGAATCCTCACGCGGAGGACGATCAAAGCATGCCGAGGATGTTCTACTGGAGCGGCGGAGGACGTTTTCGACCAGATCATGCATAGCGGAGCGATATGTTAACTTCTATGAACTGATCCAGGAGGTTCCGGAATTCGAACGGTTGCTTTAGAGGGTCCCCATTGAGCCTGTTGGACGTGTTTCGGCTCGATCTCCTTTTTGTGTGGAACTCATTCGGGAGTTCTACATGAACGGGAGGGTGCTTGCTGAGGATGAGGAGACAGGGACTTATTTATTTGAGACCTATGTGCGGCAGCATAAGGTTGTAGTTACTCCTCACACTATTGGAGAGCTTTTGGGCATGCACGTTGATACCATAGGGCTTCATTATACTATAGGGATTTATCAGTCTTCGCCGCACTGGGAGACTGTTGTTCGTGCTATCTGCAGGGATGGTGTAAGGACAAATCACGCATATGTGGAGTCAAAGGATTTGAGACCTGAATATCATCTTTTATCCTTGGTAATGTGCTATAATGTTCAACCAACAATTGGGACAAAGAGGATTCGTTGGGATCGCCTGGTACTTCTATATCTTCTTGGTCACCCGGAGCAAGCGGATGGATTAAATATCAATATTCCGTTCCTTATGTGGCAACGAATGGTGCATGTGATACAGTCTTCGGTACGACGGGATCTACTTCCTTTTCCGTTATTAATCACTCGGATTTTGCAGGAGAACGGAGTAGATGTCTCGTGTGAAATGTACGACACTGGACTTGGACCGATTGATGTAGTAACTTGGGCCAAGTCAGTCAGCACACTGAAGACATTCCAGCAGACTAAGGGATCATCCAGAGGAGCTTCTAGTTCAGCACCTCCACCTCGAGCAGAGCGTGGGGGATCTTCCAGTTCAGGGAGAGTGGTTATTGTAGAATCACTTCACCATGAGGTGCGCTCTTTAAAGTAGAAATGAAGAGGATTTTGGAGAAGCTAGGCTGTAGGCATGACGACGTATTTCCTACTCAGCCTACCTACACCACTTACACGAGATCTACGTCGAGACATCCACTCATTCCACCATCCAGTGGTGCTCCTGAGGCTGGGGGATCTGGAGCTGGAGCAGGAAACGATGATGATGATGAGGAGGACACGGAGTGATTTTATCTTTCGAGCTTTAGTAATTGTGTTTTTCTTTTTTCTCTCCTAAGACTATGTTTAGGTTTCTTTACTTTGCTTGTTTTTGCATTTGCTTTAGGCCTGTAACTATGATATGACTACTCTTATACTTTCTAGTATGCTTTCTTTCTATATGCTTCATTTTTGGCAATTTTTGACAAAAAAGGGAAGAGCATAGATGAATAGGTGTTGATCGAAGCAAAGGGGGAGAAGGAATGAAATTTCAAGTCATGATGTAATTGGTGATCAAGAACAATAAGAACAATGAGAACAATGAAATTTCAAGGGAGACAAGAATAAAGGGGGAGAAGTGATCAAGAACAATGAGAACAATGAATTGAATGTAAGAATGTCCAATGGTCTCAACTTTCTATATCATTTTGGTTAATCTATTTTTGCAGGAAATCAAGACTTCAAGACTCCTAGTTGCGTCTAAGTCATAGAGTCTGGTTTAGGAGTTTTTGTTGTATTTATGAATTTCAAATTGTATTTGGACTACATGCGAGGGGTTTGATGTTTTGGTGATGACATTGAACTTCGTTTTTCTTTAAAATATAATTTTTGAGTTGTTGTGAGTTTTGTCACGAAATTGCCAAAGGGGGAGATTGTTAAGTCTTGTGTATTGTCAAGTTTCATGGATTGAGTCGGAGTCTTGAAGGATCGATGTTTATCGTCGAAGATCGACGAATCCAAATCCAAGACTTCGAAGAAATCGGAAAATAACTCACGACGTGAATCACGATGCCCACGTAAGTTTGTAATTCATGTTATAGTGATTCATACTTAGTTGTAGGCATTAGAATCATAAAATCAAAGTTTAGTGGATTAGAAAATGCGTCGGAACTTTGCAAAATCCGAAACTGTGCAAAAAGCTGGAAAATGCAAAGTGTACCGGTACAGCATTGAAAGTGTACCGGTACAAATTGTGTTCCGGTACAACCAGCGACTTGTCACCGGTTATAGCGTTGCGCAGGTTTTCTCTTCCGTCATCGTGTAACCGGTAACAGCTTAAAAGTGTACCGATACACAATGTAAAATCCTGAAAAACTTTCTAATCCGATTCTAATTGATTCTAAAGTCTATAAATAAGTTATTGGGGTTCTCTAACACTTGAAGTATCATGAGAATACATATTTGAGAAACCCTAGAGGCTAGGATTTCGTCCAAAATCTATTTTCTTCATAAAAGCCTCTTTTAGGTCAAATCGAGATATTGGAATTTCATATCTATATGTCGATTTGATCTTCGCTGTGCTTAGAGTTCTCTTCTCTGGTTTTCATCGATACTCTAAGCGAAGGATCACCATACACATGATGTTCTTCATGACGGCGTCGTGGATTCGACGTGATTGATGGCAGTTCGTGGATTCGGATCGTGAGCTTCGTGGATTCGGAGTGGAGGCGTTTCGTGGATTCGGAACGTGGCATTCGTGGAGTCGAACGTGAGGGCGTGGACAACCCGGAGGATTGCACGAGATTCATAGGGGGTTAAGAGAGGTCGAGTGCGTGGAGTCGGTAATCACCTTATAATCTTTTCTCTTAGTGAATTATTTTTTTCGCGTGTTGATCCTGTGGATTTTTTTTCAAGTTGAAATTTTCCCACGTAAATCTCGGTGTGATTTTTATTTTCCCCATTTATTTTTATCGCATTGAGATTTATGGTTTTTGGCTATTACACCTATTCACCCCCCTCTAGGTGTTAGATACAATCTAAGATAGATCCTTGAGCTCCTCAAAACTTACAATATATAAATGGAGAACACAATTTGTTTAGAGGAAAATAGGGGAGCCTCCCTGTCATATATATATATATATATATAGAGAGAGAGAGAAAGAGAAAGAGAGAGAGAGAGAGAGAGTTGGACTGGGCTACTATTAGTAGCAAAATTCCATTGTTGCTACCAGTTTTTTAGCCTTTGCAACTCTTTTCATTATTTCTAGCCATTGGATTAAATACTATAACCCAGTGAGGACCACTCAACCCTAGGGAACCACTCAACTCTAACCGACTAATATCATCTTGACCCTACAATTTTTTATTCAAGGGTTAAAAATTTGATAGCAAAAAGAGCGTTTTACTATTTAATAGATATTCCAACCCTATATATATATAATATATATATATATATTATATAGATATATATATATATATATATATATATATATATATATATATGTATGTATGGAGATCACAATTTCAGAGGAAAATAGAGTGCAAGAAGAAGAAAGTCCCCTTTAACTTTGCAAAAGTGAACCACCACAAGTATACCATAAGAGAACGACTAGGAACACAACCTTAAATACAAGTCTCATTTGCTCTCTAGCCAGTACCTCTCTGCCACAGTTCAAGGATTTAAGTAACACAATAGATCATGAGTTTATAGCAACTAAATTTCCTTTCAATGTGCTTGAGAATAAAGAAGAATGCTTTGACAATTACAAACAGTAGCTATTAGATATTTTTTTTGCCACATATAATGTATTAGTTAAATTGTCACTATAAGAAAAACTAAGACAGCAGAAAACAAACTTGTACAGCCATGACAGCATGACAGCATAAACATACATTTAACCAAGTTATTCTAAGCGGAGTAAGATGAAAATGACTAGGAGAGTAAAGCATGCTATTTATTTGGATTTATCATAAGCAGCTATATTCTGTGGTTCGCACTCAGGACTGAAAAGTCGGACCAGAAGAGCCGATGAGGAGCTCACTGATATTGCACCGCAGGAAGCCCACCTCAAACTTCTCGGAACAGTTATTCTTGGACCTATAGACAAACCATAAAGTAGAAGCATTAAGGTTCAATATTTGAATTTTCTGTTGAGTAAGAATAGATGCTAAGTACACAGTTACTTATCATTGGTATGCTAATAATAGACGCTTTAACAATTAGTTCTTAATATAACATCGGTACCAATATTCACATGTGTTGTATTTCACTTTTAAGTCCTAAATCTAACAAAATATGAATCATTACATAAAGTACCAAATGCTTTAACATACTTTTGATAGATTGTGTATGAAGAGAAGAGTATAGCTGATGAAACATAGCTAATCAACTAAGGCATTTAAACAAGATTGAGAATATTCCCTGCCTCAAAAGTTTGTTTTAACACGTAACATTCCACGACATATATTACGCGATTTCAATTCACATATTGAAATATGCAAATCAAGGATTTAAGTGTCGTGGCACGGGGTTGTGCCAGAAACTTGCCGGCACGGTACGGCACAGTGCGTGCCGAGCTGTGCCAAACGTGCCGGTCAAAAAAATTCTTGTGTGCCAACACATAATAGAATGAAATATTTATTTTCTTTAGCAACAAAATATTCTAATGATTTATTATGTCTTTTTATCACATCTTTTGAACTTTATTGAGGAAATTACTTACTAATTTAAAGAATAGAAGGTTTTGAGCTGTGCCATCAGCAGGGGGTCTGTATCGTGCCGGTATCTTGTTGGCACGGTACAGTACGGTGGATACGGTCCGTGCCGACGGGCACTTAAAACCTTGATGCAAATAAAGCACCAAACTTTTAGCCTGTTATGGGGAAAGAAGTTATATAAGCTCATTTTATAGTCACAAGTAGCATCATTATGAGTTTAAGTTTTTTGCGAGATGAAGTACAATTAGTTTTGCTTTTGCACATAGGTAAAATAAATGATTCAATAGTTTTCTTTTTTTCTAGATATCAAAAGAAGTTCCGTGAAGGTTTGCCCACATTGTGGACAAATACAAAGAAAGAAGCAGGCTTCTTTTGATTCAATTATGTTCACATGAGATTTGGGTTCAAAATCTCCTTCATAGTCCCTTCTCAAACCATAAATTCTAATCACAAACATGTAACTGGAAAATAAGCAAAAAGACTAGGAGTTCATAAATATAACACGCATTCTTTTGATGTCACAACAAAAGCGACGGAAATCAGAAGTCTATACTCAATGAAGAAGTTCACAAAAAATACTATTGATCCAACTAAAATACAGCCAATCGATCTCTTCACATCGGCATTTATCTCATCAACAATTTTGTGACTCGTTTCAATGGAAATTTACCATTTTCTACACTAAAAAGAAACCTTCAACTTTGTAAAGCCTCAACTATATACCCTTTATTCAAATTGCTAGCAGAAAAGGAGTTCTCCTTGATCAAGCATGCATAGGTGTCAATAATCTTGCATATCAGTTGACAATGCCAGTTGAAAATAGGACAAAAAAGATAAAATAAATATTTCTGCATAACATCCAATCAGGTCTTAAATCTTAATGTGATGAGAAACTACAAAAGTAAAGAAAAGAAAAAGGAAAAGCAAGAGAGAATTGAGCGGAGCAAGCATTTAAAAAGGAGAAAAAAGAGAAGAGAGGGACCGTAGTGGAGGCGACAAAGGACCCAGAAGGCGAGGCCACCGCCAACACTGAATATGGCGGCAGTCTGGCGCATGAGCCTGGAGCAAGGCTTAGCATCTGACCGCATCAGCTCCCCCTCCGACCATCCCAGCGGCCCACGCAGTGCCATCCCCAACCTCTTTACCTTCCTCTTTTCCTTCTCTCAGAGTCGAGGGTTAGTACTATGCTGTGCAATGGCAACAAGTAAGGCGCTCAGCTCCACGCAAAAACTCTTCTCGGTCATTGTTATAATAAAACATAAATTGAGGGACAATTGTATACAATAACACATAAAATTTAGGGATAATTGCATATAACTTTCTGCAAAAATAATAAATAAATAAATAAAAGCTGTGTCTAAATTTATTTCCACCAATTTTCTTATATTTATTTCTTTAAAAAGTTTATCGTTTACAAAAATATTTCTACCTTAAGAATGTGTTACAAAATTATGGTTAACTATGGGTTAAATATTTAACTCTAATTTAGATGTAAGGATACTATTTTACACCTTATACACACACGTCCGGCTGCTATACTATCAATAGTACCAATCGCTTGGTGCTATCAAGTTTTCTACCGTTAAATCTACCCCTTTGACCATTTCGACCCGTTAGATCATATTATTCAACCAACCACCCACTCAATCCTTTCAAGGGAAATGCTACAGGAATTTAAGTAGGGATTATGAAATGAATAGCCGAATTTTCAACACGACAAGAAATCCAAAGTCATGAACAAAGGGGATTGACCGAGAAGGCGAGCAGCTCAAAGCTGGCAACAGTCTTCGCCTTCATATGACCATAGGAGAAGCTTATTCATAATTCATCTACTGGTCTACTTCATTTTCGCGATCCAAAACTAGCAGTTGAATTTCTCTAGACTTGTGTAACCCTTTTTCGGTGCTTTTAACCATTTTAATTTTAAGCACCGAAAATATATCAATATGAACGATCCTCGTAAAGTAACATAATCTCAATGAAGCAACACGCCTTTCGATGGAGGAGCCATCTGATTGCTCAAAAAAGCTTCAGTAAGTGAATAAGCTGCAAAATTAACAAATTAATGTCAGAGAAGTTGGAGAACTTACTAGCTATTCAATGTACTATATAGCATCTCACCAAAGCATGAAGAAACTTGATATGATTACAGCTTTTCATAAAGAATGCGGCAATGTGGCAAAAATTGATATTCCATTCATCACTCGAGACATAATATCAACAAATCATGAGTAAAAGTAAATAATCAACCAAGCTATAAAGTGCCGCAACTCCTTATGTAAAATCTCGACTGCATAACTATTCCTCCAATCCTCGTCACCTTCAATCTTATACTTAAAAAACCAGATACAATTGAAGCAACAAGGGATTTATACTTAAAAAAACAAAGAATTAAACCTAGGGTTTCGAGAGTAGTAAACGAGAAGCGAGATAAGCTCACCTCGAAGCCTCACTTCTAAACTCTAGCGCGCTGTGCCCGAACACCAACGAAAAAAGCAAATGCGATAGCCCCCGATCACACAAAGCGAATTGACTGGGCAATCGAAACCCCCAACCCAAGCAAGACACAACCAATCTCTCCCTCTGAGCTGGGGACGAGGAGAGTAACACCAAATCCAAGCAATTAGAAGCCTAATAAACAAAAGAAATAGAGAAAATCACTACCCCCAAAACCAAGTGAAGCAACAATTAAAGTAAAATTTAAAGCCTAATTTGAAAACACAGTTTATATAGAGTTATACAAAAATACAACTCCAATAATCAACTGTTAATATTCAGGTAGAAAGATGAAACCTAAAACCACCTGGATATTATCATAACTTCATAAGGCTAAAATGCAAGAAATTCCCTACAAATTCCTTCCATATCGGATATAAAATTTATTAAAAATTTTGTTAACTATCTCAACCCACATAAGCTAAAAACTAATTAGCGCCACCCACAGCATAATACAGCTGACCATTTGCTATGCACAATATATACCGTAACATCAACAACATCTTAAAATCCCAACTCAATATTCACCCCATTATTATTTCTTTCTTGTGTTTATATCTCTTAACAAGTTAACCCCACCAAAAAAAAAAAAAGAAAAAAACTTTCAACACTGTCTCCAAAATACAAAACAAACACCAAGTCGCTCAAATCTACTTGTGCACTAAACTAATAACCATATAGATTATGGGATAATTGCAACATTCGTTTCCAGCTATTGTCGTTTTTTTTTTTTTCTTTTCAATTTTTGGAATCTAGTAGCTGTTCCTGCTTTTCAGTTTAGATATATAATGTTCATGGCTTATTTTAATTAAAATTTTGCTCGTTAGCCACATAAAAAAGATTTGGTATTGATGCGGCGGATTTCTGTTAAAGTAAAGTTATTATTGTTTTCAACAGCAAAGATTTAAGTAAAATAAGCAACAAAAATGATCGAATCTAAATGCAAGTGGAACACAGAAAAAAGCTAGGACTGCTCCAATTTGCGAAATCAAAAACTAAATAGCATATTGTAACAACCTGAAGAATAAAGGAGCAGAGTAGTTAAAAGTAGTAGTAAAGGTAAAGGTAGCAACTTTACGAGGTAGGTATGAAATAAGTGGCGGCAGCAGTTTGGTGAGGGAGCGAGCTCGGCGGGGTGAACCGGCGGCAAGGGCGTCGAGGGAGTCGGAGTGCCAGGCGTCGGGGAAGGCCTCGTCGGCTTGGGTGCCGCCGCCGCCGGAGGAGAGCTTGTCGCCCTTCTTGTCCTCGAGTTTGTACCACTGCGGGGCGAGGGGCGCCTCGGTGAGGTCGAAGACGATGCGGCCCACGAAGTTCGCCTGGATGCGGTCCTTGGAGAAGGCGAACACCTGGTGCCAGCTAGGGTTCTGGTTCTTCCCCAGGTGCTTCGTGATGCCTGTGATGCGGCTCTTCTCCAGGTTCTGGTTCAGGCGAAACTCCGGCGCGCGACGAGGATTAGGGCATCGTCGGAGTACAGAGGGAAGACGGGAGGAACGCCAAGCGAGAAGGAGATCCGACAGATCCAGGGGATTTGGTTTCTAGAAAAATCATGGAAAACTACTTTTCAGAAAAAACAAAAAACGAACAAAAAAAAAATTTCATGAAAAATACATTTTTTTCTATAATTTTTATTTTTCAGATAAAATATTTAAAAAATAAAAATATTATTTTTTCACAAAATTTGATTTTTTTCCACACCAAATAGATCAAAAAAATTTAGCCAGAAAATTAATTTTTAAAATAATTTTTGGAAACTAGATAAGGGCAAGTGCGACAATTTCCAATAATTTTAAAATCAGATCGAACACTGCCAATTCGATTTATTAAACTATGGCAGTCTATAAAGCAGCTCGGTTCAATCCTTTGAACCGGATAAGTTAAAATGTATAAGTTAAAATGTAGTATCCTTATTTTATTTATTAATTAATTAATTTACTTATCTATTTTTAGGTCGGTTGGTGCTAATTGAGGTGGCTTGGATGCCACGTGCACCCATGCATGCTTATCAACAAATCAGGTGGGCATTGCCTAATTTTTTTACTTCTCTCTTTGTTCGACCGAAGCAAAGAGCTCGGTGGAGGTAGCCGCGAGCACGAGTTCGATGCCGACGACGCGTCGCGAAGCCGTTCGAGGGTACGGTTGGGATCGTAGTGCTGCGAGGAAGCTAGGCGAGGGTGAGTTTTCGCCTTTCTCGACGCCGCGTCGATGTCCGATTAGCCTTTGAGGTGAGTGTTCCGTTGCATTGCTTCAAGTATTGTCATTTCGAGCTTGGTGCTGATTTGCAGAATTTTCAGCGTCGACCGTCGGTATTTCAGTTCGTACTCGGCGTAGGAGCGTCGGTTTTCGATGGGACTTGGTTTGTTGGATTCGGGACTTCGAGAGGAATCCATGAAGCCCTTACTTGCTAGATTTGGTAAAGGTTTGCTAGGTCGGAATTTCGCTCTTCTCTGTTGTTGTTTTTGAGGCAGAATTAATGCTTATTGTCAGATTCTCCATGTAGAGTTTGGCGGGAGCTTGACTTCGGGCCGTGGGAGGTTTTCAGACATTTCGGCAGGTTGTTCTGCAGCCGAGGGGAGTTCCGTACTGCCAGGGATTAGCAAGCGAGGTGGGTTAATCATCAGTTTATACTCCTAAGTGCTTAGTAGTCAACATGTATGAATTTTGGATTTTGTGTAGTTTACTTTAGCTCGAATTCATGGATTATTATGTGAATGGCTAATCTGAATTTGGAGTATGTGATAATAAATTAAGTAAATATACATGTTGGACTTGGAACTTGACTAAGGAGAAAACAAGCGTTTTGGGACCTGTCACCTATTTAAACTACCTGATTTAGCCCTAGGGGCCGTTGTATTAATTTATATTGTTGCAGTATCCTCAGAGTAAGTATTCCAGGTAGTTAATTTTCAGTTACGCTCGTGCTTGGATGCCGAGTGTATTTTTACTGTAGCGTTCAGGCTGTTCCGGATTGTTGGGTGCCGTCGGGATTGACGGTGGACCCGTATCGCCTTTTTGGCGTTGGATTGTGCCGAGGACACGATACATGTTGGTCGTTAGACCAGTTTGAGTCGGTTACTGGACTTTGGCTTTTGAGAGCCTGATTGAGCTCGATAGAGATACGCTGCATACTCGGTTGAGTAGCTCCCACGAGTGCCACTCCGGAGACGGGCGCTGTGCTTTCGCGTTGGTGTCGCTCATGCCGGTTGGACTTGCTCTCCACGGACTAGTAGTGTGGAGGTAGCTGGATAGTCACAATTGGGCAGGGACGGGTATGTTCACAGTCCCAGGGACGGGTAGGCTTACAGTCCCGATTGGATTAAGTCAGATTTGACATTTTCTACAGTTGGTTAGTGTAGAGCATGATAGTGTAGTGATCCATAACGGTAGATTTTATTCCTGCATTTACTACTATCTTTGCTCCCTTCTGTAGACTTAGTGGGTGGACCGATGTTGTTGAGGGCGGCACCCACTGAGGACTACTTGTTTTTACAGTAGTTCTCACGCCGTTTTTGCAAAACCATCGTCGTCGGCTGCTGCTGTCGCAGATCAGGATCGAGGCAAGGGCGTCGCGAGTTAGAGCCCTACCAGACGCACCGAGCTAGAGGTGCCCCTACTGCAGGTAGATATTTTGTTTCGAGTTCATGTACATAGTATACTTAACTCGCCAGTGCGAGTAGCTCTGTATTTTGGTATTGGACTATGTAAATCGAACTCCGTTTTTATAGTTTCTATTTACTCTAGCAGCTCTATACTACTGTTTGTAGTATTGTATGGTTTACAGGTACAGCTGTCGCTTCGTATACAGAAAAAATTTCTGTGTATACGGCGGATTTGTTGGCGTGCACGGGGAACGTGTAATCCGGGGCGTGACATAAAAACCACTTTGAATTGTGGTTCAACCATCGAATCCGTAAAGCGATCTGGTTTTAATCAAATAAGGCAGAATTTGTTTAGTCACGTTATATTAAAATCCAACAACTTAAACTCAAATTTAGCTGATTTTTTATTCAATTAGCACATATTAGCTCTATAAAAAGTAAAACTTGAAAAATTATATCTATTTAATTTCATTGAGAAATAAGTATTTTATAATTAAGTATAATTCTAAAATAATAATGCATGAATTTTTTTTTATATACTAAATATTTATGACGTATAGTGGCATTAATGACTGACCTATTATTTGAACTAGCGACCCTGTTAATATTTTCGGAACGCTATTTATTTTTCCTTTCTAAATTAAAAAAAAATCTATATTTTACTCCTTCAATATTTTAAATTGTTGTATTTAATTTTTCTTTCGTCAGGTTTTTATCACTGTTCTATCTATTTCTTTTAATTTATATCCAAAATACTCTTCAAAATAAAAGAAATATATTAAAAAAGTATATTTTCTTATAGAAGAGGAAATGCATTTTTATTATTAGGGCAATTGCTTATATACTCCTGAAAAGTTTCCGACGTTCTGATTTACCCCTCTTAGAAGGCTAATATTGAAAAATACCATTTTTACGTTCCAACCTATTTCAAATATACTCTTAGAGTTAAAATCTGTTAATGAACTCTATTATCTGTATAAAATTACTATTTCGCCCTTTCAAATATACTCTTCCACCATCACCGATTTTTCTTATTTGCCCTTAAATCAGGGGTACAAAAAGTATTTTGACTTTTGATCTTTTCAAATATACCCCTCTACCGTCACCAATATTTCTTATTTGTCCTTAAGTTAAGGATAAAATTGATATTTTAATTTTTTTTAAACTGTGGTAGATATTTAACTCACGTTTAACCCAAGTTAACCTAATGGGTGATAACTGTAGGGGTATTTTGGAATAACGGAGGAACATATGAAGAGTATATTGAAAAGAAAAAAAATAAGGGCAAATGAGATATTTCTGAAGTTTTATTTTAAAAAGGGTAAATTACACCATTAGTCCCCAACCTTTTTCCAAATTTTCAACTAGGTCCCTAACCTTTTTCTTCGTCAATTGAGTCCCCAATTGCAATAAATTATTTCAATTAGGTCCTATCGTCTATATTTCCGTCACACTCGACGGAAACTGACACGTAGGCGCCACGTTGGTGTCTTTTTGGAGGGAAAATTTCCCACCTTAGGTCATAAAGACCTTTAACCAATTATTTGTAGGGAATATAAATAGGATAAATATATAAATATAAAATGCCCAGAACCCTTTCTTCCTTTTTGACTTTATATATAGAAAAAAAACCTAGCTAAGAGAAAAGGGTTTTCACTGTAATAATTCATTTTCTCTTCTCTTGAGCATCACACTACCTTGAGAAATGTCTGAAATGTCCACCGAAAGCCATAATGTTTCTCTCTGTTACTGTGGCGTCACAACTACTTTAAAGACATCATGGACTGAAGCTAATTCTAGTAGGAGATTTTTTTGCTGCAGACACTATAAGGTATTCTCTTTCGTTGTTCATTTTCTTCCCTTATTTTTGAGGTTTTAAGTTTGTGAAAATTTCTTATTTGTGTTTTCCTCTCTGTTACAACACCGATCCTTAACCTTTTCTCGATTTTTCACTTAGGTCCCTAATCTTTTCCTTTTTTTTCAAATGGACCCCCAACTTTTTTCACGATTTTTCATTTGGATCCAAACCCCCCTTTTTTGGTTTACAGAGATACTACAGAGATCTAGCGAGTGTGGATATTTTTCTTGGTATGATCCCCCTGTGACTTATCGCTCTCGCCAAGTTATTATTGGTTTTTTGCGGAAGAGAACGGCAATGGAGGACGAGCTGAACACTCTAAATTAAGAAAAAGATTAAGCGGCTAATATGGATACTAATTATTTCTTGGATTGTGTTTGTTGGCTGGAATTTGATATGAAGAAGAAATTTCAACTAACTACAAATTCCTAGCAAATCTCTATCTTTGTCAGCAAACAGTGAGCGACTTTTGTTGTAAATGTTCTTTGTTTATTATTAAATTGTTCTTTCTGATTTTGTAATATTTAAAATTATGTTATAATCTTGATGTCTGATGTATATGGTCTTTGCATTTTGTATGAAACTATTATAACCAGTAGTTGTATATTTCTCTTTTCAAACGAAAATTTTGTTATATTAAAAAGGTAAACTGGATATTTGTATTTTATTGAAATCCAATCTTCAATTCTGATAAAGCTGCTGCGAAGTTATGCTTATAATTTGAATAGCACATCCTCAGATAATGACGTATTCAAAATCCATATGAAGTGAAAGACTGTAATTTATTATCTCAAACAGTTGAACAATATAGTACCATGAAAGAAAGCATTAAAACTGTACACCAACCATAATATCATTGCAGCATGTATCAGAATAACAAAAGAAACAACATTTAAAAGCCAAAATTAACAATGTTTATATTGTTCAACCAAGTCATTAAAAATAATGGAAGTATCACCATTGCCTCTTATATTAACTATATTATTTACTTGTCACAAAATATCAGTTGGATCTTAAAAGAAAATAATATTTATATCAACAAAATGGCATAAAATTCACAGTACAAAATGAACCAAAAAGATCATGTTTGTTGAGAATATAAACTTCTAATTGCCTTCACTTGTCTAGTTCTCTGGTTGGGTAATAGGATATGAAGTGTTTTGTTTTGGTGGGCATCCATCTAACAACATGCACTCTTCTTTGTTGATTACTTGGTTGAGAATTAACTATCGGATTCAAGCAAGCACGACCTCTCCCAGTTGGAAACCATGCTTGTCCTCTCCCTGCTTGACGCCATGCTTGTACGCTCCCAATTTGCACATTTATTTGTCCTCTTCCAGGTTGCACACTTATCGGCCCTCTCGCAACTTGGCTCCCAACTTGGCTCCTCCCTGGTTGATGCCTATATGTCTGAAATATTGCTTGTCCTCTACTAGTTTGGACCTAGGTTCAGATTTCATATTTGAGTAATGAGTACTTTAAGTATGTTATAAGTAAAATAGTATAATTTAAGAAAAATAATAAAATTTATACTATAGTTAGACCTGAATGGATCTGCTACTAGTGGCCTATGAGTCTGGTAATGTGGTGGGAGTTTGAGAGTCAAAAGCTCTTTTTTTCTGGATCAAAGAATAAGTTTAGTGATGTATTTACATCAAAAATTGAAATTCAATAGTAGGATATCATTAATTAGACTAAATTTACATTAGGCATCCATCTACTGATTGATGGTGTACAAATTGATGGTTGTTGTGCAGATTGTGCCTCATGAGCAGGTTGTGCTAGTTCTTCTTTGGATACCATCTTTGGAGTAGGTCGCCTCCTTACCTAAATGAATAAATATAACGCATTAGTTTTACATGCCATATATAACACAGCTTGTACAACTATATTAATGTAAACAAGAATTTTTCTCACAAAAATATATTAATGTTTGAAGTAAACAATGCAACTATATTAATGTATAACATAAACAATAATACTAAATTGATGTAATTACTCACAAGAAGTTTTCTTTTCCTCACAGTATGCACTTCTTGGCTTGGATCAATAGTCATATTAGCATCATTACTCACCTTGAATGGTTGTTCTATAATTGTACAAGTCTTTTTGTTATGACATGTTTGTCCACATTTTCTACAAGTCATCTGCATCCCTCTTCTGCTTAATTTTGTTGAATTATTTACTTCATCAGCTTCTCTCTTTCTTTCTTTTTGGCCTTCCAGGTTGCTTATGAACTGTTGGAGGCATTACTTTTGGGTGCCTTGTCTTTGGCCATATCAACTGCTCATTTATTGGCTTGATGACTTCACTATAGATATGCTTGTAGGTCTCTATGCTATAGCATTCATGGACAAATTTCTCTGGTTGATCTAGATTGTGAAATATTGCTGAGCATGCATGCGAGCATGGAATCCCACTCAATTGCCACTTTCTACAACTACATGTATACTTCTCTATGTCAACAACAAATTGTCCATTAGGTGCACCTATTTGGAACATAGGCCCACCTGAAGCAATTGGCCAACATGTAGCAGACTCAGTTTTTATCTTCTCAAGCTTCTTTTGAATTTTTGGACGTATTGGACCTTTCAACTTCTTAATTTCTTCTCTTTTCTTACAGATTCTTTTCATCAATTTACATCTAATCATCTCAACCAAACTGATGATTGATTTGTTCTTAGCATCTAGAATGAATTTGTTGAAACACACAAAATTATTCAAAAGCATACAACATTTAGGAAACTCACTAAAGTGTGATCTTGTCCAACATCTTGGAGAGAGTTTCTTCATCCAATCATGTGCCTCCTTGTTGACTTCAGCAATAATAGTCATGTATTTTTCCCACTCCTCTATATAGCTACTCCTAGCAGCACTCCAAAGAGAGTCTTTTAAGAACTTTCCTTTGAATTGTGTACTAAAATTATTATACAAGTGTCTTACACAGAATCTGTGGTCTGCATTAGGAAAAAGAGTTTACACTGATTGAATCAAACTCTGTCAAAAAACAAATATCTATTAGCATATAAATTAATTTCTTTGGATAAACAAGTATAAATAGAAATAGAGTATCCTATAAATAAATATCTATTAATTTGGAAAGTAATTACTTTGGATAAACAAGCATATGCTATAATAAAATTACCTTTTGTCTATCTGACATAAAAGTCCATGTATAGGAGTTCCTAATGTTAAGCTCTTCCGCCAACAACTGAGAACCAAGACCATGTATCTGTTGATTCAACTTCCACTATAGCATATGCTATTGGAAAGATGCAATCATTTGCATCAATGCCAACTGCTACAAGGAGCCGTCCATGATATTTTCCTTTCAAAAAGCATCCATCAACACTAATAATAGGCCTACAACTAGCTTGAAATCCTTTTTTGCAAGCATCTAGGTAGATGAACATCCTTTGAAAGATAAGATTGCTTAGATTTAGTATCAGTCTTGAACCTGGGTTAGTCCTTCTTATCTTTGTACAATAATCAGATAATTTGTCATATTATTCAATATCAATACCCTCAATAATTTTTAATGCCCTTCTTTTTGCTCTGAAGCACTTTGCTATGGAGACATTCACACATAATTCACTCTTGATTACATCTTGAAAGGCATGTAGTTTCCAAGAAGGGTCAGACTTGATCCTTTCTAAGTAATGTTTAGCCAACCAAGTAGATGTTATATGCTTATTAACAAAATCCTTGGAACATTGATGCTTGGGTTGGTATGACTTAGCTTGTACTGTTGGCTCACTTTGCATGACAGTTGCATAAATAAACCAATCACATCCTTCCTTACATACTACCCTGACTCTTCTTTTGTCATTCTTTGCAAATTTAATTTTGAATCTATTCTTAATTGAGTATTGTCTTATTGCTTCTTTGAGTTTATTGAAAGATTGGAACCTTATTCCCACTTGAAATTCTGGATCCCTCATGTCAGATTCTGCATGAAACTCTGGAAATATTTGCTTTTTTTTCCCCATCTTCACTGTCACTTGATAAGCTTTTTAAGTCGTCTTCTGAATCATAGTCTGATGACACCTCATTATGCTCCCCTGTATCATCTATCTCAATCTCAACATCAATATGTCTTTTCTCTGCAGTCTTATCTCTATTATTAATTTTTACATTGACCTCATGTAAGTCTTCATCATCTGAAATTTCATATTCACTTTTAAAGTTCTTTATCACATTCATTTTCTATCTCAATAGTTTTTTTGGTTAATTTGTTATGCCTTTTTCTAGCAATTCTAAAACCTTCCTCAGATTCTTTCTCATTGTTCTCATCATCACTAGGAGCCCATTCCTCATCATTTGCATCTAAACTTTTTTCAGAGTCATTAAATCCAATATCAGCTAAAATCTCCTCCATGGTAGGAATATCATCTACACTACGGTAGAATACTGATTTTGCCCATTGGATGCAGTGTAGGATGCCAGTCAGCATGTAGATGCAGAGCTTGAATGAGGTGTAAATGTTTTGACGTGAAAACAAAGATATTATGTCGAATTCTCCATCTATGGATGACTAAACTACAAATACCACTTTTCGTTGGACTATGTTACAAATAGGCAACTTAGTGGAATTCCACTAACTCCATCCTTATCTCTTTCCCTTCTTCCTCAGCCTGATAGAGAAGAAAATAATAAGAGAGAAAGAAGAAAGAAGAAAAGAAAGGAAAAGAAGAAAAAGAAGAGTTGAAAGAGAAGATTTTGGAAATTGATTCGATCCGATGTATCGATCGAAATCTGAAGTATGTTTAATTTTATTATCTTTCTCCCTTCTTCATTCTCCTTTTCTCCTCCCTTTTTCTATTTTCCTCTCTCTCTCTTTATGTGCTGCTGCTGAAAGCAGAGCAGAAGCAGCAGCAGCAGCAGCAAGCTACTGCTGCTGCTGAGCACGCAGCTGTTGCTGCTGATTGCAGAGCAGCTACAGCGGCAAGCTGTTGCTGCTGAAAGCAAAGTAGCATCAGCAGCAGCAAGCTTCTGCTGCTGCTGTGCACGCAGCTGCTGCTGTTGATTACAGAGTAGCTGCAGGAGGCAGCTGCTGCTGCTGATTGCACAGTAGCAGCAGCAGAAGCTGCAGCTGCAAGGGGCAGAAAGAGAGAGAGAGAGAGAGAGGGAGAAAAAAGAAAATTTCTGCAACTTATAAAGAGGAAGAAAAAGGAAAAAAGTGAGTAGGAGAGAAAGAGAAAGTGAAACGAAGAAGGAATTGGCGAAATACGCACCTCTGGTATTCCAATTGGTAATTGCAGGTTCGAATGAGAGTAGCGATGTTCACAAACAGGTTGTGCTAATCAAATTAGAGGAGGAGCACTACTAGATCTCTGTCGAGCTTCTCTACCATTTTGAGTACCTTCGAATGTTTCAACTGGATTTCGAGATCCCTTGCAAGCATGAGCCACGAAAAAGGCGTGTGAGAGGTGGATTTTCTTACCATGGCCGGTTTCGTGCTTCGAGGTGGGTTCCGAGTCGTCGAAAATGACGAAATTCCTTCTATGTCTATTTTCCTCGCATACACATATATATAAATGGATTTCAATATTGATAAGGGCTATGCTAGTATAAATGGCTTTCTAGTGCGCGAAATCGTGAAGGATGATTTATGCCTTGTTTCAAGTAGCCATGTCATACTTATTTATATTCATATCTATCGCGAGGGATGAGTCATTGCATAGTGAGTAAGGATTTTCATTCAATCGCATATTGCTACGACTTGAGGTCATTTTGTGTGAATTCTCTACAGAATAGTCGTGAAAGAGTGGTTATTAGCAGCATATCATTTAGACATTCTTAGTAAGTCGTGGGAAGCCAGGTGACACTTTATGCATCTTGATGAGTCATCTCTTACTCATTTGTATTGTGCATACCATTTATTATGTGATAGATGCCGTCGGTAGCGCGGCGGTAGTATGCTGATGTTTTGGTCATAGCAAGAGCATATGCATTTTATGATGTATTTGGTAGATACCTCGATTAGTGAGGCGATAATGGACAGATTTTGGATAGTGAGAAGTATATGATCATGCTACTATGATATATGCATTATTTGATATTCTTTGATTGTGCCGAGGGTATCAGATTAGTTGTTTGTGATTTTTTGACTATCACGTAGACCATAGCCTGCAGAGCCATACTGAGTTGAACAGAGATACGTACTATTAGACTCGGTAGGGGTCGCTCTCCTTCGGGTGCCGCTCCGGATGCTGGCCAGTTATATCAGAGATGTGTGTGCCCTTGGGAAGACGACCTACCTGCGGGAGTGGTGTTCGGGCTGGGAGCAGAGCCTAAGTGTCGATGGTGCACCTGCGGGAGTGCGATTCCGGCGCTAGGCAGGCGCAGGCTTGATCGGACGTACGAGTCGGTCGTTGTGATTGGGTACTATTACAGCATTTGTTTAGTAGTAGTTATATTGTTGCATGCACTACTTAGTTTCTTCCTTTTTCTCCTCGCTACTTATACAGAGACATGATAGTACAACAGGTATAGAGACAGGTACAGGTATAGAGAGTTGTTTATATTACATGTAGTTATTCATTTACTGTTACTATATTTGCCTATGCAGGTCATAGCGAGTTAGTCTTCTACTATACTGGACATTCATTTATACTGCTTAGAGCCAATTACCTTGATTGTTACTTATGGTCAGTCATTTATATGTTTAGTTAATTTTCCCGTGTACGTGCATTCAACTACTTATTTACCACATACTTACCACATATTTTACTGTTCATTGATTAATCTGGCTTCCAGTAGACCTAGTGGGAAGGTCGTGGTTATTGTTGATCGTACCCACTAGGAACAACTGTTCAGTAGTTCTCACACCCTTTGGTGGTTTACTTTTCAGGGGTTCGTATACTGACGGTTGATCGAGGTGAGGGGGATCGCGCAGTAGTTAGCATCTCCTACCAGCATGCCTTTACAGTAGAGGACCACGAGATAGAGTGCTATTTTGTACAGCTTGCCTGCACTGGCGAGGGTCTAGGCTGTTTTTGTGTACTTTTCTTTTGAGCTTGAGGTTTATTTGATGATGTTCACGTTGTACGGCAACTTAGTTTGGAAATAGCGCTCTGATACATGTTATTTGTTTATTCGGTACTTCTTCTTGATTCACGTGTTGTGGATACCCGTCATGTTTGACCTCGTGGTTTGTTTTGTATTGGTCGACTTTGTGGATGCTTCGTTCGGACAGGGGAAACTCTGTCCGTTCGGTGGGTCTGTTGACGTCCTTGTGGACTTTTGTTGTGAACTCGGGGCGTGACAACTACCAACTTCATCCACATCTTTGGAAGAATTTATGCTCTCACCGGACGTTTTCTTAACAGCATATATTTGTAGCAAATCCTCCCAACAAAGTTTGCCAATTGCATCAAGTAACTCTTTGTCACTCTTAATATGAATAAAGTTATCATCTAAATTATTTTTTTTTTTTGTTTCCAGAAAAAATCATGGTTACCAACATATCCCAACTTCTCTCCCATATCATCTAGTTCTAACAAAGACATTTCATCAGACTCACATAGATCAAAGTAGTTAACACTACCACCAATATAACTTTTTAATGGTGCTTGCACAAAAGTACCGCCATGGTAATACTCTATACTAAAATAATCACTGTTTTGTGCTGTAGAACATACATACAAAAATAAAATAAAATAAATAAATTAATTAAAAATTATTATCAACTTTTGTTGTGCTCAATGCAAAAGAATACAAAAAAAAAAAAAATTGCAATAAAATATATGTATAGAAAAGGTAATAAAAAATTAGTCAATAACTCTGTTGGGATCACAAAAATAAAAAAAATAAAAAAATAAAACTTACTATACTCAAGTTGTGGGTCACCCCTCTTTCTTAAAACCCACATTTTGTACCCTTTTTTTGTCTTCTTCCTTCTAATTATACTTCATGCTCAAGAAGATCCACACTCTATGTAAGAGCAGATCTTGGACTCGTCCCCCTTGCCGTGGTTGTCGTCGTTCATAATGGGCTTCAATTCATGGATTGGGGAAAAAAAAGTAAAACCCTAATGCAAGCTTGGACAAAATCCCCAATTTTTAGTTCTCTTTCTACTTTACTATACAGTTGCTTAGAAAGTGACTAATTTTTATTTCTCTTTTTACTTTACTATGTAGGTGCTTTAAAAGTGGGTTGTCCCACGTGGATTATTTTTTTATTCCATAGTTGCCAAATGTACACTGTGCTGGCGCTTACGTGTCAATTTCCATCAATGATGACAGAAATATAGACGGTAGGACCCAATTGAAATAATTTATTGCAATTAGGGACTTAATTGACAAAAAAAAAGGTTAGGGACCTAAATGAAAATTTGGAAAAAGGTTGGGGACTAATGGTGTAATTTACCTTTTTAAAAATGAGAGAGAAAAGTGAAAAAATTAGTATTTACATAAAATTTAGGCCAATTTGCATTAAAAATTCACAAATTTTGAGCTGAGCCACCTTTTTCAATTTTGCAGATTCGGGCCGAATTTTCGCTATCGAACGAAAATACCCTTATTCCTTTTCTTTCCCTCTCTCTCTTTTTTTTTTTTTTTTTTTTTTTTTTT
>NW_017893519.1:32852-34577 GCF_001540865.1 Ananas comosus
CTACTGTGCTATTAGGAGCACAGCAGCCCTTATGCTCCTAACTTTCTAACCACCCATCAAGTTTGATGGGTGGTTAGAATGAAAAGGGGAAGAGATGTTGGAGAGAAATTCAAGGAGAAAAGAAATTGAGACACCCAATTTCTCTCCAATATCTCTTCCCTCTCTCATACATTCTACCCACCCATCAATCTTGATGGGTGGTTAGAAAGTTAGGAGCACAAGGGCTGCTATGCTCCTAATAGCACAGTAGCCCTACTCTATATATATATATATATATATATATATATATAATGTATTTTAATTATATATAGGCTTTAATTTAATTTGGGCCATTATTGTTGGCCCATAAAATAAACCCAACAAGTACAACCGTGCAATTGAGCACAACTCTAAATTTACATAACACACTCTCTCTTTCAGACTTTCACTAACATTTAAATTTTCAAATCCCTAATTTTTTTTCCCCTCTCTCTCTCTCTCTCTCTCTCTCTCTCTCTCTCTCTTAGACTCTCACCCAGTCACTCCATCCAGTCAAGCAGTCACCCTAGCTCACATTTCTTGCAATTATTTTGTATTTTGAACTATTGGACATATTGCATCAAATTGTAGGTAATGTTCTATAAAAAATTAACTATTGTGATTATATAATGTCGAGAATTTCAATCGGCTCGTTTAGAGCTCGAGCTCGGCTCGACTCGAAATTAGGCTCGCTCCAGCTCGGCTCGAATTAATTTCAAGCCGAGCTTGAGCCTAGATTTAGGCTCGAAATTAATTTCAAGCCGAATTTAAGCTGACATAAGCTCGCTCGAGCTCGGCTCGTTTCCACCCCTATCTGAGAGAGCTCTCGGGGAACCTTTGGGAGAGGTTAGAGCAGTGTTTGCAAAATGCGCGCCTCAGCGTCTGCACCTTGTGATATTTACGTTTAATGGGTATAGAATTTGAATTTTGGGGTCTTTAAGTTTTTTCAATATATTATAAAATTTTAAGAAATTTACAAAAAAATTTTTGAACGTTTTTTTTTTTTTTTTTTTTTTTTTTTTTTTTTTTTTGGTTTTCTTTAACTCAGCACAAAACCTGCTGCAAATGACATAATCGGAATCGATTTGGGAACAACAAACTCATGTGTGGCTGTTATGGAGGGAAAGGTTAAACTCTCTTCGTGGCTTTAATCACTCTCGACATTTTTGTCGAAAACCTCATTCATTTGTTCGCTGCTGATATTATGTTTCTAGAATCCTAAAGTCATCGAGAACTCGGAAGGGTCGAGGACTACTCCCTCAGTGGTCGCCTTTACGCCAAAGGGAGAGCTGCTAGTAGGAACTCCAGCTAAACGCCAAGCGGTCACCAACCCCGCAAATACATTTTTCGGGACCAAAAGGTTAATCGGGCGCCGTTTTGATGATCCCTTAGTTCAAAAGGAGATGAAGATGGTACCTTACAAAATTGTGAAGGCCCCAAATGGAGATGCGTGGGTCGAAACAACGGATGGGAAGCAGTTCTCCCCAAGCCAGGTCGGTGCATTCGTTCTGACGAAGATGAAAGAAACTGCGGACTCCTATCTCGGAAAATCNACGAGTTAACGTGCCAACATGAACAACCCAAATAAAATACCCGGTTGTTATTACCGGGTTTAATTTAATTTCGGATATATAATAAATATATATAATATATATATATATATATATATATATATATATATATATATATATATATATATATACTACT
>NW_017893519.1:34602-43802 GCF_001540865.1 Ananas comosus
TGGCAGCCAAACTAGGAGTATCAAGAAGTAGAAAAACGCATCATAAGCACTTTTAAGCTGAAAGTGAAATGTAATGTTTTTTTCAAATTTAGAATATTTTGTACAACAATGTGATTCTTTACTTTTTGATCGGATTATTATTTTTTTGTATTGTTATTTTGAAATTTTTTGAATGTAAAACATCTATTTAGACGTGTTTAGTTAAGGATGTTTTTAATTTTATTAGGCTGCGTCCGTATCCTTAGACCGGCAAACGAGCGACCGCGCTCGCGTGACTCGTGTTCGCTGATATTCGCTTCGCATCGGAGCTCGAACTCGAAATTAAAATGAGCCGGAGCTCGAACAAAATACACAATCTCGACAGTTCATTTCAAGCCGATGTGAGTATTACTCGCCGTTTCGAATCAGGCTCGAAAAGCTCGAGATATATATATATATATATATATATAATATATATATATATATATAGTTGACTCGCTACTATTATACACAAAATTTTATTGTTTACCAGTTTTTTAGCCTTCTGGATCAACTCTTTTTCAATATTTCTAATATATGTGATTAAATACTATAACCAGTGGACCAATCAAACCCTAAGGCGCCTACCTCTAGCCGAACTAATATTATTCTGACTACAATTCTAATCCAAGGGTAAAAACTTGATAGCAAAAAAGAACATTTACTATTATAGTTATTCCGCCTAATTCTATAATATAATTTATAATATATATATATAATATATTAATATAATATATTATTATCATAATAATATTATGTAATAATTGTATTTTAATTTAATTTGGGCCATTATTGCTTTGGCCACCCATAAAATAAACCCAACAAGTACAACCGTGCAATTGAGCCCAACTTTAAATTTACATAACACACTCTCTTTTTTAGACTTTCACTGTTGCACATAACCCTAAAATATGATAACATTCAAATTCTCAAATCCCTAATTCCCCCCCCCCCTCTCTCTCTCTCTCTCTCTCTCTCTCTCACAGACCCTCACCCAGTCAGGCAGTCACCCTAGCTCACATTTCTTGCAATTATTTTGTATTTTGAACTATTGAACATATTGCATCAAATTGTAGGTAATGTTCTATAAAAATTAAACTATTGATTATATAATGTCGAGAATTTCAATCGGCTCGTTTAGAGCTCGAGCTCAGCTCGACTCGAAATTAGGCTCGCTCGAGCTCGGCTCGAATTAATTTCAAGCCGAGCTTGAGCCTAGATTTAGGCTCGAAATTAATTTCAAACCGAATTTGAGCTGACATAAGCTCGCTTGAGCTCGGCTCGTTTCCACCCCTAGTCCTACTACTTTCTTGAGGCTGCACCTCCTGGTACGCCTCACGCCTAGGCTCGAGAGGGCATTTGCCTTTTTACACCTGCGTCTATTTAAACATTGGGTTAGAGATTTTCTTGCACTGTGCTGCAGTGGCAAAACTCAAACAGAGTTTCCTGTCAATACACCATGGTTCTGTATAGCTGCTAGATTCTGTAAAATTTTTTTAAATTTTGCACTATTGTAAATTTGGGCAACTCTTTTAAATTTTGTAGATTTGCTCCGAATTTTTAAGAATCTAACCAAAATGCTTGCGACTAAAATACGTAAAACAGACGGCTGCACATTTGATCTACGCATACCGAGGCTAAGGTCTGAAGTTGAAGTTTTTGGGCTACCGAGCCTGTAAAATTTTTAAATATAAAAATAGGTATTTAAAATTTTTATTAATAAAAATACGTAGAAAAGTTGTGAATCATTTATCATTTTTTAAAAACGGTGAATGATTCACTGTTTTTATCCTAATTTATATATTTTTTATATTTAAATTGTAAAAGATGTATAATATTAAACACTAAAAATTGAATTCTATGAAAAGAGTGGTGAATAATTTATCATATTTAAAAAGTAGTAATTCATTCACCGTATAATTTAATTCTGTAAATAATTTTTTTACAGGACTATTTTTATCATTATAGTATTTTCTAAGGCTATTAATAAAAAATAATTTTCGAAGTTAGCGGGCGTACTTCTCCTTTGTCCGAACATAGGATATAGTTAGTTAATTCGCAAACTATTCGCAAATTATTTGTGAATTATTGAAAATCTAAATAAAACAATTCGTATGCGATTTATTTCTAAAAAATCAGAATAAAACGCGAATTTTTGGATTAGATTTATTGTTCGTGAATAATTTGTGTATGCCAACCTATTCGGCTAAAATACGCACAAAAATTTTGGATAAAATTTTTTTCTGAATTATTTACAAATTATTGTCGAATTATTTGTGAATTATTGAAAAATTTTATTAACTTCCGGATTACGTGGATTATGAAAAAAATGAAAATGGAGACGGCAATAAAATTTACTATTGCTTTTTTTATTGGGATAACTTCAAAAACCCCCCCTGTGGTTTCCAGCTTTCTCACTTTAGTACCCTGTGGTTTAAAGTGTATCAATTTGCCCCCCTGTGGTTTCATTTTTCTCCTTTTTTTTATCAATTTTATTATTTTTTTTTCAAATCAGTAACAAAATTAAAATTAAAGAGTACTAAAGTAAATATTCGGTAAATCTAGATGGATATCTGATGTTTTTTTGCATATAATTTAACGAAATATTAAGAAAAAAACTATAGAAAAAATAAAAACAAAACCACAGGGGGGCAAATTGATACACTTTAAACCACGGGGTATTAAAGTGAGAAAGTTGGAAACCACAGGGGAGGTTTTTGAAGTTTTCCCTTTTTTATTTAATAGGAAAAACTTCAAAAACTCTCCCTGTGGTTTCGCACTTTCTCACTTTAGTACTCTGTAGTTTAAAGTGTATCAAATTAGTACCGTGTGGTTTCATTTTTGTATTTTTTATTATGAATTTCACTATTTTTTTCTTAAATTAGTGATAAAGTTAAAATTAAAGGGTACTAAAGTAAATATTCAATAAACCTAGGTGGGTATCTGAAGTTTTTTGTATATAATTTAACGAAATATTAACGAAAAAGCTGTCGAAAAGATAAAAATGAAACCGCAGGGCTCCAAATTGATACACTTTAAACCACAGGGTACTAAAGTGAGAAAGTACGAAACCACATGAGGGTTTTTTGAAGTTTTCCCTATTTAATATACTTTATTTTATAGCTTTCTATTTTTATATTCTTAAGAATTTATAATTATTTTTTTTAGCATAAATATAGAGAAAAAGCTTAGTTTAATAGTCAGAATTTTTTTTTTTTTTGAGAGATAGGTAGCATACTACCCACTTCGTTTATTTCATTTAGAAATAAACTTAGCTGGAAATGTGAATCAACTAGGATTCGAACCTGGGTCTCGGGCCTTTGCCACTTGCTATAGGGACGGTCGGTAATAGTCAGAATTTTTTATTCCGAATTTTTAGTTGGTGAACGTATAATTTTCATATAAATTATGTATCCGAATAATTGTCAAACCCGTTTTTTAAACCGTATTTTTCAACGAATTTAAAAATTCATATACAAATTTTATTTGAATTATATCTGTACCGAAGTTTTGTCGAATTTGAATTAATTAACTATGGTCAGAACCAACACAAGTTGCTGGCAGCGACACCAATTTTGAATTTTGATTCTCTTCTCGCTGTTTACTGTTTGAAATTATTTTGGAAAAAAACGGTAGACAATAAAATCAGAGAACTAAATATATGAAAACGGCAACAAATAGTTTAATAATTTTTAAATGATTAATTTTATACAGGTCCCTGCTGTCGGATCGTTGGCGCTAACCATTAATCCCAAAAGCTCGAGCTGTTAGAAATACGCAACCAATTCACTTAAAGCGTACAGAAACAGCGCCCACGGGTCTCGATTGTGACTCGGCCCACCTGGCCTCACGCCACTTCGAACATGACTCGGCCCAACCCAGCCTCACGCCATTTCGAACATGACTCGGCCCACATGGCCTCCCGCCACAAGGCAGGATGCTGACCCATTTAAGCCAACAATCCCCCCTCCAGCACCTGGACACATTTGCAGCATGCGGGAATCGAACCCATGACCTCTGGCTCTCATACCACTTGTCGGATCGTTGGCGCTAACCATTAATCCCAAAAGCTCGAGCTGTTAGAAATACGCAACCAATTCACTTAAAGCGTACAGAAACAGCGCCCACGGGTCTCGATTGTGACTCGGCCCACCTGGCCTCACGCCACTTCGAACATGACTCGGCCCAACCCAGCCTCACGCCATTTCGAACATGACTCGGCCCACATGGCCTCCCGCCACAAGACAGGATGCTGACCCATTTAAGCCAACAATCCCCCCTCCAGCACCTGCACACAGCCTCACGCCATTTCGAACATGACTCGGCCCACATGGCCTCCCGCCACAAGGCAGGATGCTGACCCATTTAAGCCAACACCTGCAAATATATTGAATGGTAAATATATTTATATAAAGTTCAATTTTCATATTTTGTCTCTGCAAAAATTTCTATATTTTCAAATATATTCTCTGGTTTGTCACCGTTAGATAACTATTTATATTTTTAATTTTGCCATCACAATATGTCCCTCCAAATATCAGAACAGTATAATATAATAGGAATAGAAGTGTTAAAAACTAACCATGATTAAATTTTTCTAATGAATTCTAATGACTGGAGTATATTTGAAAACATCAAAACTTTTATAATAACAATATATGAAAATTAAACTTTATATAAATATATTTATCATTTTACTATACTTATAGAGACATGTATGAACTTAATTCTTTTGAAATAGTATAATATATCAGTGTAAATAGTGCAAAATTTTGGTGTAGTACAGGGACTTGGCTGGATGGTGCTTCTTTATCCTGTCTGCATCTTTCGTATCGTCTTCTTCAACTTCTCTATCTTTTTCTTCTTCCTTTTGGATTCTTCCTCTTTTTATAGTATGATAAAATAGTATTGGGCTCTTCTCCGTAATACAAGGTGCATAGCATTCATTATCAATATTTTCCTTTTTTTTTTTTTTTTTTTTTTTTTTTTTTTTACTAAAATGCATTATGTTGTCTCAGAAAAAGTACTTTACAGCCTTTCCTTATGGTTTCTGTTTAATAACTGGTAAAAAATGTACTAATATATAATAATAAGGGTTCCTTTGTCTTGGTTCATAATTTATAAAATTTCAATAACTTTTATATTTTTATTAATAATAATCAAATTATTATCATTCAATTTAAGTTGAATAGTTATAAAAGTATTTTTGAAGTAGTAGAATTATTGTAGATTCCTCAGTGATAGAAATACTTCAGTGGTAGAAATACTAGATTATATTGGGTTAAGATATATTCTTATTTCAAAATTGGATGGAAATTATTAGCAATCCATTAATAAAAATATGCTGTTTCTTAAAATTTCTCAACCCAAGTATATATCTTGATAAGTTAATAATAAATTTGTCATTTGAAATATAAAACATACAATATTTCTAGAATATTACAGATCTTGGTTCAAACGGCTTTTAATTATAAAATTATCTTAGAATTTATCCAACATCTTTTGGAATTTAACATTATTAAAAAATAAAGAAATAAAAAAGAAAGAAGTTAGACGAGCCTAGAAAATACAACTTGCTTTTAGATAGTCTTATACGATTAAAATGGTTATAATCGTAGTGTTACTCTAGTTTCTAATCTTTAAAATGGTTATAATCGTAGCGTTACTCTAGTTTCTAATCTTTAAAATGGTTATAATCGTAGTGTTACTCTAGTTTCTAATCTATTATTTATTACTATAGGCTGCGTTTGGTTCGGATATAAGTAAGAACTGCTAGTTCTAGGGATAAATACAAGTTCAGGTAAAAGCAGGAACTAAACCAATTTTGTGTTTAGATGAAAATTGGGTTGTTTATAGTAATAAGGTAAATAGTGTTTGGATGGTTAGTTTGGAACAAGAGGAATAAGAGTTATAATTTGAAATTAAAATTATATTATGTAATTAATTAACATCAAAATATTATTTAAAAATAAATAATAAATTAATTATTAATAATTAATTATAAATAATAATAATTATTAGTAATTAATTATAAATAATAAATTAATAATATCGATTATCTAATTAATAATAATAACAATAATAATAATAATTAATTATTAATAAATAATAATAATTATTAGTTATTCCTATTAATTAATTATAAATAATAAATTAATAATAATATTGATTATCTAATTATTAATAATAATTAATATTAATATTTATTAATAAATAATATTAATTATTAATAATTAATTTTAAAATATATAATAATAATAATTACTCGTATTATTAACAATAATATTATAATAATAAATTAATAAATAATTTATCTAATTATTAATAATTAATCTATAAATAAAATTAATATAACTATTTAATTATAAGCAATAAATAATATTTAAATATATGTAGTTATCCTGGTGTTTCAGCTTTTGGAGGACTTTCGAAGCTCTGGGAGATGCTCGGGTCAATGTCCAATCTGTTGAGCGTAAATAGACACAAACGGACTCAACGGGGAGCGAGAGCCAGAATTGATTGGAATCTGCGAAATTTGGTGAATTTTTCATGTTTTCTGGGTATGTACCGGTGCAACATCAGGGTTGTACCGGTACCACTTTTGTACGCGGTACAGGGCATCGGAGTTGTACCGTTATACTTCGGCCCGAATTGGCGAGTAGCTGCCTCTCGGGATTGTCCATTTGTATCTGTACAAACGTGATGTACGTACACTTTGGTAGGTGAGAGGGCAATTCTGTAATTTTTCTACCTTGTTTGTGTCACCCCTTCCCCCTCAGCCTATATACTGAGGAGAGGAGTTGAGAGAGAGGTTTTTATGGTTTCTTCTCCTCTCTCTCTCTAGACTTGATCGTGAGCAAGGAGGAGCCGAGTGGAGTTCGGGTGTCATCGACGTCGCGCTGCGGTGCCGTTCGAAGGTGTATTCGTCGTCGTGGTGCTGCTAGAAAGCTAGATGAGCGTGGATTTTCGCCGTCATCGACATTGTGCCGGTTCTAGAGGGGTTTTTGAGGTGAGTGATCCATCGGAATTACTTTATTTTCTTCAAGCTCCATCAATTTCGAGCTAGGGTGCTGTTCCTGTAGAATTCCAGCGTCGACCGTCGGCGTTTCGGCTTGTACGCGACGTAGGAGTGTCGGATTGCGACGAAACTTGGTTCGTTCGATTCAGGACTTCGAGAGGAATCCACGAAGCCCAAGATTGCTGAATTTGGTAAAGGTTAGCTTGATCAAACTTTTTACTCTGCTGCTGTTGTAGTTTATACTTTATACTAGCTTAAATTTATTGAGTAGCATATGGGCTGAAATTTGAATTTGAAGAATGCTTTAGAATCTAGTTAAACTATACATGTTGGACTTGAAAATTGAATCAGGAGAAAACCGGCGATTTGGATCTTTCACCTGTTTACACTACTTGATTTAGCTTTAAGAGCCGTTGTAAATTTATATCATCGCAGTATTGGTGTGATGGATACCCCAAATAGTTTAGAGTTCAGTTACGCTCATGCTGGGATACCTAACGTATTTTTACAGTAGCGTTTAGACTGTTCCGGACTGTTGGGTGCCGTCGGGGTTGACGGTGGACCCATATTGCCGTTCTGACGTCGGATTGTGCCGAGGGCACGTAACCTGCTCGTTATTAGACCAGTTAAAGTCGGTTACTTGACTTAGGTTTGCGAGAGCCGATTTTAGCTCAACAGAGATACGCTGCATATTCGGTTGGGTAGCTCCCACGAGTGCCACTCCGGAGACGGGTGCTGTGCCTTCGCGTTGGTGTCGTTCATACCGGTTGGACTTACTCTCCACGGACTGGTTAGTGTGGAGGTAGCTGGATAGTCCCAACTGGGCGGGACGGGTATATTCACAGTCTCTGGGACGGGTATGTTTACAGTCCCTAACGAGATTGGGTCGGGATTGACATCACTACAGTAGGTTAGTTTAGAGCATGATAGTGTAATAACTTGTAGCTGTAGATTTTATTCCAGCATTTATTACTATCTTTGCTCCCTTCTGTAGACTTAGTGGGTGGACCGATGATGTTGAGGGCCGCACCCACTGAGGACTACTTGTTTTTACAGTAGTCCTCACGCCATGTTGTTACCCCGTTTTTGTAGAGCCATCGTCTTCGGCTGCTACTGTTGCTGATCAAGATCGAGGCAAAGGCGTTGCGAGTTAGAGCCCTACAAGACGAGCCGAGCTAGAGATGCCCCTACAGCAGGTAGTTGTTTCTGGTTGGAGTTCATGTACATACAGACGTTTAACTCGCCAGTGCGAGTAGTTTTGTATCTTGGACTTGACGTATGTATGTAAAACTCAGTTTGTTTTTAATTACTGGTTCTTCTCGCAGCTCTATACTACTGTTTGTAGTATTGTATGTTTTATAGGTACGGCTATCGCTTCGTATATAGGAGAAATTTCTTTGTATACGGTGGATTTGTCGGCGTGCTCGGGGAACGTGTAATCCGAGGCGTGACAATATATTAATTAGATTAATTAATAATTTACTGTCATTAAAATTAAATTTAGATTTTAATTAACCTTGTTCTCATCAAGGAATAAGCTAGTTCCAGGAAACGGGTTGAACAGCAGTTCCAGCCTTATACCAGCTTGTTCCAGAAACACGGGAACTACTGTTCCCAGGAACCAAACATACCGTTTGGGAATAAAGGGGGAACAATGGCTTATTCCCCCCTGTTTCCGAACCAAACGCTACCATACTATCTATCTATAACTATATATTATTCCTCAATAACTGCACACGTGTCGCGAGGAGGCCACGGCGCGGGCGAGGGCGCGGGGCGCGGGCGGCGGCGGGCGCTGGCGCTGGCGGAGCCGCGAGCGAAAGCGGGCGCGGCACGCGGTGGGCGCTGGCGCGGGGACTAGCGCGGGCACGGGCGTGGGCGCCGACTCAGGGCCGGGCTCCGGCGCTGGCGCGGGGGCCGGTGCAGGCGCGAGCGTCGGCGCCGGCGCGGGGGCCGGCTCCGGCGCTGGCGCCGTGGGAGCCGGCCGGGGGCGGGGTGCGACGTGGGGCGCAGGCGCGGCGCGGGGCGCAGGAAAAAAACCGGGGCTCATGATAATGGTGGTGTTCACGGGGTCCACGAGGCCGAAGTGGCCTCGTGGACCACATGAGAGGGAGGTCCACGGTGGACCTCCCTCTCACTCTCTCTATCTCTCTCTCATATATAT
>NW_017893519.1:43813-62293 GCF_001540865.1 Ananas comosus
ATATATATTTATTTATTATATATAGTATTTTATTTTTATATAGATATATTATTATATAATAATTTATTATATAATTTACTATTTATTTTTATAAAATGTAAAATATATAAATAAATGTTAAATAATTTAAACTACTGGTATTAGATATAAATATGAATTTTATAATATTCAACATTCACATATAAATTATACATTAAAAAATAAAAAAATTTGATGCAGCTTAAGTTAATTTTATATTTGACGAAAATTAATTGCAAGAATCACAAACAATGATTTCTCTTCTCATTCACTAACTACTGGGGGACTACGATACCTACTAAAATTATTTCACTAACTAATAGGGGACTACTATGCCTACTAAAATTTTTTGATATACTTATTGTACCATTTAAATTCTAAAATTAATTTTTATAACTAATTTTTAAAATTAAATTTTAAAATAACTACCTGCAGCATTGCGCGGCTCCCTTAACTAGTTACTATATATTAAAGTTTGTGGAGGTATTCTAGTCATATAACACATGTCCTCAAGCTATTTTTGGTGCACCTGATGCAGTTTATGCCATGAATGTTTGTGGACATATGTGTAAAGTCCTTGCAAGGATCTTGGGTGCATCTGGTGGTGCAGTATGCTGAAGTCCCTGGAGGTATTGTACGCATATGACAAGTATCCTCAAGCAATCTTTCATACACCTGATGCAGTGTAGACCGGGGAGATGTGTAAAGTCCGTGGAGGTATCTTCGGTGCATCCAGTGCAGTGTAGACCGTGCAAGTGTGGACATATATCTTTTTTGAGAGATAGGTAGCACGCTAACCGCTTCGTTTATTTTATTTAGAAATAAACTTAGCTGAAAATGTGAATCAACTAGGATTCGAATTTGGATCTCAGGTACCAACCACCAAGCCCTTTTGCCACTTGCGCTAGGGACGGTCGGTAATAATATATTTCTAGAGCAAGTCTACTATGATATTAGGAGTAGAGTAGTCTTTGTTCTGCTAACTTTATTTTGATGAGCAGTTAGGATGAGAGAGAAAGAAGAAAAATGAAAAAGAAATTCAAAAAGAAGAAAAATTGAGACACCCAATTTCTCTTTTCTCTCTCATCCTAATCACCTATTAAAATTGATGAATAATTAAAAAATTAAAAATACAAGGGTCGCTATACTTCTAATACTGCAGTAGCGCTACTCTCTATTTCTATGCAATAAAATTTTTAAAAAAACTAAATATTCACCGGTGATCTCTTTGACCTTAATTTTTAAAATAATATTTTAAGCCAGCGAAGGCATTACGCGGCCCTCATCCCGACAGTTGCCGGTGTCCGGCAAATTTTTGTCCGTAAGAATGAGAGGCCAAACCAAGCAAGCAATGCTTCAAGTAACATTCCTAGTCCTCAACTGCTGCGACTGCAGCATTTTCTTATCTTTCTCTCCCAAGCCGTTCTCCCGTCCTGCATGCCGCTGTGAACAAACCATCTAGCTCCTCGATATATATATCCTGCGAAATCCTGTTGTACGTACGTACCTCAATCTCATTCTATGTTGGCACCCAAGAATTACTTGATCTTATCCTTCCTCCTCCTCCTCCTTTCTCCTTCGCCCGGCGCCGCCGCTGGCACCTCTCGCTACAAGATGTGTGGCGGCACCGGCGTCTACGCCGCGAACAGCACCTACCGATCCAACCTCAACCTCATGCTCTCCTCCCTCCTCGCCGATGCCTCCCGCGGCTTCTCCGCTGGCGTCGCCAGTCAGCCCCCCGACCAGGTCTCCGGCCTCGCCCTCTGCCGCGGCGACGTCAATGCCTCCGCCTGCAGCTCCTGCCTCGGCGCCGGGGCCGCCGACGTCCTCGACCTCTGCCCCTACGACAAGGATGCCGTCGTCTGGTAGTTGTGATCATCACTTGGTTGACGTATTTTCAGGGTGGTGTGGTAAAGAAATTAATGTTTTATATATTTAATTAAAGGATAAATAAGTATTTTTAGTTTTAAAATAACTTAATATTTTAGAATAGCGAGAAATATAGAAAAAACAAATTTGTATTTAATCTGATTTTTTTTGAAAAAAATAGAATCTTTGAGATAATCAAAATTATGTTTAATTTTTCTAAGAAAAAAAAGTAAAGAATAGTAAAAAAAAATTAAGTACAACATAGATATATTGGTGAAAGTGGAGTAAATACATTGAGGTGAAGTTTATATTTTTTAGGAAAAACTTCAAAAACCCCCCCTGTGGTTTCGTGCATTCTCACTTTGCTACTCTGTGGTTTAAAACGTATCAATTTATCCCCCTGTGGTTTCATTTTTATCTTTTCGGAAGCTTTTTCGTTAATATTTCATTAAATTATATACAAAAAACTTCAGATAACCATCTATATTTATCGAATAGTCACTTTAGTATCCTTTAATTTTAACTTTGTCACTGATTTTAAAAAAAAATAATAATAAAATTGATAACAAAAAGATAAAAACGAAACCACAGGGGGGCAAATTGATACGTTTTAAACCACAGGGTAGCAAAGTGAGAATGCACGAAACCACAGGGGGGGTTTTTGAAGTTTTTCCTATTTTTTAACTACTTATATTTTTTTTATATAAGTTGTATATTATGTTTGTCATTAATATTTTGATTATAATTGTTTATGAAATATAGTAGATTTTAGCTTTTGTTGAATAAACTGAACAGTAAATTTTACTTTTACAAAAAATTATAAAAATAAATATATATTAAAATGAACTGCCGACGCACAAAGATGTCACTAGCTAGTAATAATAATACAGATTATCTATTATGCCGACGCTATAAAGCGTCGCCAATAAGAAAAGGTTTTATATTTTATTACTTTTCCGACGCTTTGGAGCGTCACCAAAATTAAAAGTAGGCTAAGAGAATATAATTTGCCGACGCTTTTGCACGTCGCAACCAAGATAATAAGGCTAATTTGCCGACGCTTTATAGGGTTGATAAGTGATTTAAAAAGCATCGGTAAAGGACCTTTTTTTTTATAGTGGACACTCAGAAAGATAAACAAGAGAGTATGATTATTCCAGACGTAGGAGGAATATTAGCATGCGGAATAATCTGAAATAATTTGGTTTAATTAGAATAAATTATTTCTATTAAATTTAACTATATTTGGTAGAATATGTAGGATTAATTATTTCAATCCGTGCTTTTCAATAGTTTACAGACTTTTTAATTTATATTCTGTATATTGTTATTATTTCTGTTCAAATGCATCACTTAACTGCTCTTTTTTTCAATCCCTACACTTTAATCAATAAATCTATAATTTTATTTTATTTTTTCAAATATAATGGCTGAGTATATATTAACTTATTTTGACATTAAAAAAATTAAATATATAAAAATAAGAAAAAAGTAACATTTTTAAATTTAAACAATATAAAGAGATCAGTGCTTACTTTCTAAATAGCGCCTTTTATCATTTTTTTTGTTAACCCAAGGGACACCTAGGCTTCATTTGTAATTGTCGAGAGACATAAATGCTTTTATTAAAAAAGTACAGAAAAAAATATTCTATTTATTTTTATATGTAATATTATATTTAATTATTTATGAATCTTTATCTATTTTTATCTTAATTCAGTCTTTTCAGTTAACGCTAGATATAGGCCTCAAAACCAAACAAAACCCTTAAAATAAACTACAGTGATTCGGTGGCGGCGATTCCTTATCTTTGCTATCTCCCTGGTTTCATCTTAATACACACTTTTTTTTCTTTTTTTTTTTTTATGTTTTTTTTTCCTTTGTAGGTACGATTACTGCCTCATTCGCTACTCTAACCTGCACTTCCTAAATTCCTCCACCGACAACTCGAAGCAAGTGATCTTCGTGAACCCCGGCAAGGTCGGGGAAAATTCCCATTTGTTCAATAAAATGGTTACAAGGTTGGTCAACACGACGGCCGCCTGGGCGGCGTACAACACGACGCGGAGGTTCACAACGTCGGTGGCGAATTCTACGGCGGAGGTACCACCGATATATGGGTTCGTGTTTTAAGCTGTGAGAGAGACGTAAGAGGAAGTACTGAATATAAATATTGAATACACTATTTTTTTTATGGCTTTTCGTCTGTTTGGTTCTAAACAAAATTAGTTCCTTGAAAACTTTTTTTTATTGAAGATTGCTTTCCAATGTTTTCGAAAAATAAAAATAATAGTTTTTCATAAATTTTGAAAAAAAATTCAAAAAAGTTAAATTATTTTGGGAACCAAACATACGAAAAACTAGAAAATATATTTTTCGTAAAAAGCAAACAGCTCCTTAAGTTTTTAAAAACAACAATTGTTTTATGTTTCTTTATATAGTATCAAAACCAAATTGTTAGAGATGCTAATCATTTATTTGCGGAGATACTTGTTATATAATTTTCTTATTCTAGGAAAACAAGTAAGGTTTTACTCAAAAATCAAAATAAATTTGAAGGAAAAAAGTTGAATTGAAATAAACAAAAAAGAATTTCACAACCAGGTGAGGCGTGAAATCAAAATTTATGATAGATTAGATACTAAAATTAGAAAAATTGAAGTTCATGTATATACTCATTCTGAAACTGTTATATTTCAATGGTTGTATGATTTTGCTCTAGACTGAGACATTTAATAAGCCTAAAAAGCAGAATTTGCATCTGTTGGAAATAATAGGGCAGCGGAAACTTACAAACCGGATAGCCAACGTATCCGGAAACCCAAATCGGATCGGATTGCTTGTTTTACAAGCCTTCTTAGATCGTCCTTGCCTCGGTGCTTCTGGATCTCCCACGTTTCTCGCCTTTTCCTTCGCGTACGCCTTATGCCACGGATCGGATGCGGATCTGATGCGACGGATGCCGATCGAAGAGGGCTACCAGAGTTCTCTTCTATGTCCACACTCCAAAACTCCGGGAATGTAGGTGGAAATCCCAGAGAGGAAGAAGAGAGAGAATAATGGAATATTGAATTAATTTGAATATCAATCGTCTTAGATGGAAGAAACAAGGGGACGTATATATAGAATAACGGAACCTCTAAATATCCTGAATCTCACAAAGAGATTAGGATAAGAACTAGGATATGATAGATATCCTCTAGTAGATATGTTTTTTAACTAATAAGAAACATATAATTTATTATTATCCTAAACCTATTAGGATAAGTCCTAATCCACATCCTAAGTGGATCAGGTTAAATCAAGACCCGCCAATGTGGACACACCACATGGCTACAATCTCCCACTTGGCCACATTGGCCAATTCTCTCTTATTCATTCATCTCTTCATACGGGTAATGGAGCGTGCGACCTGACGAAAGAAACACATGCAGGAGTGCTATATTAAGTCACCACCCAACTAACATAGCACATCATTGACTTAATTCGTCTATGCCCTAGACATTTCAACACATACCGGATCAAGCATCACAAAGTCCCTCTCCTATAATAACAGGGCTCGACCCCACCGTTATTTCTCGTACTCATGATTATCTCAAGTAACATAACCGAGATAACCGCCCGGGCAATGAGTCACAAGACTTACGTGGTGTGTTATCGAAACATCTTCCTCAGTCCCTCACGTTAATCCGTATTGGTCCAAGCACTTTACTAGACATGCTCCGCGAGATCGTATTTTTTCATGACCCTGAGATACATGCTAAGTTAGTTACTTTGGACCTCCACTTCATAACGTAGTTCTAAGTTGAGGGCACAAAAGGGTTAGTGCTCACACAGTGACATGGAGGGAAGTACTTATGTCACTCTACTAACTGGTCGACAAGCACATACAGTATGATATGTATGCTATGGCGGAGCTCCCACTCAATGGGTCATGTCACGCTCTAAAAATAACGCCATACGAATCTTGGTCTAGGTACCACTAAGGTATCTAACTATCACAACTCGAGTCATCTTTCTAACCTGAGCACATAGGTTCGGCTACTATACAGGTTCGATATGAAATTTTACAGAGAAAATTTTCATATCCAACTCTTTAGAGTCTCATCTTAAACTAATTAAGGCGACTTTAAATTATATCAACACTTTATTCATAATATATATAAACAAAGTAATCATATTACAACTACTTAAGTTTAATATGATTATCTAGTCTCATCCTGCTCACCACCTAGGTGCCAGGGCGATCACCCGTGTGAGTGGGCTGATCTGAGCCTGGTGACTTATCGAATTTGTGCCTACTAGTATCAATTACGCAATCACATTAAAAAGAGAAAAAATATATTTTCATTAATAAAGCGTAAGATACAAAAAATGTCCATATCAAAACCTACGATGACCCAAACTCCTAACGTGGGTCTGGAACATATCCATAGCTATCGGCTTGGTCAACGGATCAGCCACCATCCTAGTAGTGGAGATGTATCTAAGAATAATCTCGCCTAGCCTGATCATCTTTCGAATGTAGTGAAAACGGATATCAATATGCTTGGTCCTGCCATGATACTTTGGATCTTTCACATACTTCAGGGCAGCCATGCTGTCAGAGAACATCTCGACAGGTTCATCGACTCGAATCACGATGTCGAGGTGCTGGAGAAATCTCCTCAGCCAAACAGCCTCCTGAACGGCCGCTGAACAAGCAACGTACTACGCTTCCATGGTTGACAAGGCAATACAGCTCTGCTTCTTACTGCACCAGAAAATTGTACCACCTCCAAGCATAAACACATAGCCTGAAGTGGACCTGCGCTCATCTCTATCACCACCCCAATCAGCATCACTATATCCTTTCAATCTCAAGTCCACACCTTGAAAACAGAGAACGAGATCACTGGTCCCTTTTAAATATCGAAGGATTCTCTTGACCGCTTGCCAATGAATAGGTTCTGTGTTGTTCTGGGAACAACTTACCAAGCTAACAGCAAAGCAAATGTCAGGTCGAGTACACATCATAGCGTACATCAAACTGCCAATTGCACTCGCATAAGGAACCCTACTTATTTGCTCATTTTCTTTATCCGTTTTAGGGCACTGATCAAGACTCAGAGTGTGATTCTTTTTCACTGGAGTGTCAATGGGCTTACAATGATGCATCCTAAAATGCTCTAAAATCTTTTTAATATAAGTTTCTTGAGACAAACCAAGAAGTTTTCTAGAGCGATCACGGATGACCTTCACTCCGAGCACATAGCTCGCCTCACCCATGTCTTTCATTTCAAAATTGAGAGACAACCACTCTTTAGTGGTATTGATTAACTCCATGTCATTTCCAGCCAATAGTTTATCGTCGACGTATAGAGAGAGAAACAAAATTCCATTCTCTGTCTTCTTGACATATACACAGTGGTCATCCTCTATCATGGACATACCGATAGAGGTGATGGCTTCATGAAACCTGAAATACCACTGTCTCGACGACTGCTTGGGACCGTAAATGGATCTTTTAAGACGACAAACTTTGTCTTCTTGACCTTTGAGTACAAAACCCTCAGGTTGATCCATATAGATCTCTTCCGCCAATTCTCCATTGAGAAAAGCTGTCTTGACATCCATTTGGAACAATTCCAAATCTAGGTGTACCACTAAGGCTAGAATCAAACGAATAGAGGCAAATCTCACAACGGGAGCAAACGTCTCGTTGTAATCTATCCCTTGCCTCTGAGTGTAGCCCTTAGCCACGAGCCGAGCCTTGTATTTATCGATTGATCCATCCGCCTTTCGCTTAATTTTTAAAACCCAGTTATTTCCAATAGACTTGCGCCCAGGCGGAAGGTCAACCAATTCCCATACTTGGTTCTTGCTTTTGGAGTCCATCTCATCTTTCATAGCAGCCATCCACTCACTGCAAGCAGACGTTTGTAATACTTCTTTATAAGAAGCAGGTTCATCATCATCGAGCGGAGTGCATATGAAAATATCCCCTTCGATCTCAAAATGTCAACGGGGAATATGTCCACGTTCACTGCTGCGTAATGGAGGGTCTAATCTGTCGACTTCCAAGGGTATGCTCTCACTCAAAGAAGCACTCCCACTAGCCGGAGGATCGCTACCACTTCCTTCAGCGACTTCGGGAAGTGATCGATCACCCTCAACCGCAGATAGGGTAGCGTCGTTCTGTAACTCATACAATCCGATGTCTCTTCGCATTTCACCAATGCTTGGAAAATCCCGTTCTAGGAATTTCACATCACGAGACTCAATCTCGGTCATACCACCATCTGGGTGTTCACCATACATCACATAGCCTTTCGAATTTTCAGGGTATCTGATGAACACATGCTTGCTCGCTCTAGGGCCGAGTTTTTCGAATCTATGTGAGAGGCTGTGAACATATCCAGCTGAACCCCAAGGGCGTAAGTAGTGTAAACTTAGTTTTCTACTGCTCCACAACTCATATGGGGTAGATGGCACTGATTTGCTAGGGACTCGATTAAGGATGTAGGCTGCAGTCAAAAGAGCATCTCCCAAAAAATTTATGGAAAGTTGCGCTTACGCCATCATCGACCTAACCATGTCTAATAGAGTACGGTTCCTTCGCTCTGCAACATCATTTTGTTGCGGAGTATCAGGAATAGTGAGCTGTCTATTAATGCCCTTTTGCTCACAGTAAGTCTTGAACTGATCAGACAAGTACTCACGACCTCGGTCAGTGCGAAGCACCTTTACACTTCTTTCTATTTGATTCTCAGCCTACGCAACGAAGCGCTTGAAGCAATCTAAAACTTCAGATCGGCGAGAAAGCAAATACACATATCCATAACGGGAATAATCATCAATAAATGTGAGAAAATAGCAAGCACCATGCCGGGACCTCACATTCATTGGCCTATAAATGTCTGAGTGGATTAGCTCTAAAGGATGAGAGGCACGAGTAGCCTTACCGAAAGGCTTTCTACATGTCTTCCCAGCCAGACAAGGCTCGCACACAGATAGGTCAACTTTGGCGAGAGACTCCAAAAGGCCTTCTCGAGCCAGTCTATTCATTCTTTCTTGACCTATATGGCTTAATCTGACATGCCATTTAACGGATTCATCACAGAGAGTAGAAGAAGAAGAAGCAAATGCAAACGAATCATTCTCCAAATCTAATTTAAAGAAACCATCAACTAATGTACCATATCCAAATAAAGTACCATAAAAGGAAATATCAAGGCGGTCTCTGTCAAAATGAAATGAATATCCTAGATGCAACAAAACTAAAACTGAACATAGATTACATCAAATTCCGGGTGCATATAGTACGTCCTGAAGAAGTAAAGTACGGCCACCACGCAACTTGAGTTGGTACGAACCGACTCCTAGGACTTCTTCCTTCGTGCCATTCCCAAGGGTGACAAACTGTGTGCCAGACGGTACTCGATGATAATCTACGAACCCCACTCGGTCACGAACTATGTGTTTGTTTGCTCCTGTATCGACAATCCAATCAGGAAGAGAATGGGCTACTAAAGCATGAGAGCAAACAAAACAGTGTGAGTTGAGTGGTAGGGTTACCTTTTTCGGCTCAGGACAATTCCGAGCGAAATGACCCTTCTTCTTGCAATTGTAGCATTTTAGCTTTGTAGCATCCTTATTGCCAGCGCGCTTGTCTCTGTGGCGCTTTCCAACTCCACCGTGAGGAGCTTGATTCCATTTCTTCTGCGCTCCATTGTTGTGATGTTTTTTGCGCTTGGGTGCAATCCCACTGCGCTTCTCGGAGCGTGCAACAAGAGCGACAGAACGGTTCACTTCTAAGCGCCCTGCCTCGAGCTCGAGATGGCGCGAGATGTCATTAAACGTTTTAATGTTCTCGCTGTGTGTCATCAGAAGCTTCATCTGGGACCATTCAGTATCAGGCAGTGAACGAATCACTGCTAGAACTTGTTGCTCATCAGTGAGCTCATTTCCAGCAGTCTTGAGGTCCCGAATCATTGCGCTCATCACACGAAGGTGCTCAGCCATTGAATGCTTCGGGTGTTTAGTATACTGTAGAAACTTGAGATTTAAGGCACATAGCCTCGTAGATGAAGTTTGACCAAAAGTAATCTTCAAATTGTCCCACATGTCCTTGGCAGTTTCAAAGATCTCAAACTGTCCAATGAGGTCGTCTTGCATGGCACACAACAAAGTATATCGAGCAGTTCGATCCTCCTTGACCCATTTGTTATGGATCTCTTTATCATGCTTAGAAGCAGTGCCTTCAGCAGGCAGAACTCTTTTGACAGAAAGGGTTTCTAGAATCCCTTGTTCATTGAGCAGGTATTGCATTTTCCTATGCCAAATATCATAATTCTTTTCATCTAGTTTATCACCCCTGGTGAGATCAGTTATGATGTTCTTGAAAGTCATTTCACTATATTCGAAAAAATAGGTTTGGACATTAGGCACATATTCTGAAAAAATTAACAAGATTGGAATATTATCCTCGACACAACAGGATCGAAAACTTCGCTATGCTCGTAATCATCATCCAGTGTCGGTTCAAAATATCACAATCTTATTAATTTTCTATTAATTTTGAAACTTATTCAAAAGTTGGAACTCATCCATTTTGAAGAACAAATCTTTTCTTAAAAAAATATTCATATGAGGAGAACTAATCTGATAATATCATCACACAGATAAAAAATAAGTACTTATGCCAAAATTTAATTTGAAAAACGTCGACGCTGCGCAAAAACATATTCCTTTACAAGGCCTTAATTATTACATCACCTTTTGCATAATTAAAACCTACTACATCACTACAAGATGTACATCAGAAAATGAATATTCTACAGGAATGCTGCACGCGTCGAACCCGTCTTTCCAAAATTAAATTTTGTTGAGAAAAACACCGAAATAACATAAGTACTTATATGGCAAAAGATACACAATCATGCAAGCAAACTATGCTACATAGACATCCACATAGGATAAATGAAACAAACAACACATGCATGTTCCAAAAAAGACAAAAAAAAATAAATAAATATATTCCAAAAAAATATGCAGGAAATAAAAAATATCCACATAGGATTTTTTTTTTAATTTTTTTTTAATTTTTTGAATTTTGGACTGCGCGCGGCGAGCCGGGCCGGCTTCAGAGCCTGCTCGGACTCATGCAGGCCCGCACAGGGCCAAGCCCAGCGCAGGGCGCGTGCCTGCAGCAGGCCGGGCCCGCACGGGATGGGCCGGGCCCGCGCCCGATGGCCGGGCCCGCTCCAGCAGCGGGCCGGGCCCGTGCGGAGCGGGCGTGCGCGCCCCGCTCCCGCAGCGGTCCGGGCCCGCGCGCAGGGGGCGGGCGCGCCTCGCACCCGCAGCGGGCCGGGCCCACGCGCAGGGGACGGGCGCGCCCCGCACCCGCAGCAGGCCGGGCCCGCGCGGAGCGGGCGGGCGCCCCGCTCCGGGCCCGCATTGTGCTGGCGGGCGCGCCTCGCTCCAGCAGCGGGCCGGGCCGCGCGGGGAGCTCGAGGGAAAGCCCGGCTCCCGCAGCAGGCCGGGCCCGCGCGGAGCGGGCGGGTGGGCTGCGGTACCTGCAGCAGGCCGAGCCTGCGCTGGTTTTCGGTGTGTAGGGGCGCAGGTGCGGGCCCGCGTCCGCAGCAGGCCAAGCCTGCGCAGATTGCGCGAGTGCGCAGGTGCGGGCCCGTGTCCGCAGCGGGTCGCGTCATCCCGCTCGCAGTAAAAAAATGCACGAAAACAAATGTATGTTAAAAAAATATTCACGTCTTATGATGATCAGAAAAAAATAAAACTAATTTAATTTTTCTTTTCCTCTTTTCAATTTCACAAAGGAACCAAAAATTTGCAGAACGGATCTACATCAAGAATTGATCAACGAAAAACATGCGATATAAAAAACACAGGCATCACAAGCATGATCTTATAAAGCGAAAACAAGCATGCAGGCTCTGATACCAATTGTTGGAAATAATAGGGCAGCGGAAACTTATAAACTGGATAGCCAACGTATCCGGAAACCCAAATCGGATCGGATTGCTTGTTTTACAAGCCTTCTTAGATCGTCCTTGCCTCGGTGCTTCTGGATCTCCCACGTTTCTCGCATTCTCTTTCGCGTACACCTTACGCCACGGATCGGATGCGGATCTGATGCGACAAATGCCGATCGAAGAGGGCTACCAGAGTCCTCTTCTATGTCCACATTCCAAAATCCCGGGAACGTAGGTGGAAATCCCAGAGAGGAAGAAGAGAGAGAATAATGGAATATTGAATTAATTCGAATATCAATTGTCTCAGATGGGAGAAACAAGGGGACGTATATATAGAATAACGGAACCCCTAAATATCCTGAATCTCACAAAGAGATTAGGATAAGAATTAGGATATGATAGATATCCTCTAATAGATATGTTTCTTAACTAATAAGAAACATATAATTTATTATTATCCTAAACCTATTAGGATTAGTCCTAATCCACATCCTAAGTGGATCGGGTTAAATCAAGACCCGCCAATATGGACACACCACATGGCTACAGATCAAATGCATGTTGCTAGATTTTGAAACCAAGATCTCCTATTTTAATATTGTACTTGAACATTATTTCTCGTGAATCTGAAATGCTAGAATTACTGTATACAGATATTATCATTTTACAGGTGTGGCCGCAATGCACGCCAGATATGACAGCAGTGGGATGTGTTGGTTGTGCCTATAGGGGATTAATCGGGCAGATGTCGAGTTATTTCAAGGAGCAAGAGTGGGGTGGATTCTCGGATGAGATGCAGTATCAGGTATGAATTGGCTCCTTCTCTTATGAGGCGCTTACGCTAAAGACGGCTCATCGATCGGTGAAACACGCAGCGCAAAATGTGCTGGCTTCCTGTGGAAAATCCCTCAGGCAATTAATATCCAGCTTCAGACAAGGGAGGAGTAACTGTTATCATTGCAAATAATAGATAAAATAGCTGAAATGCTTAAATAACTAGCCTGTCGAATTTAACCCCTTGAAATACCATACGGCAACTCTCGTTTGTCACACCGCGCTAGGAAAGTGTTGCTTGGATACTATTATAGTAGAGCGCTATTTGAGACCACCGTAACTAAGTAATCCTTCGGAACAGAATCGATGTTCTTGAATTGGAGTTCTTTTCAAATTTTGTTGAAGAAGATGTTTTTATGTCTATTTAGGCACATTGCAACTAACCAGCATGACAAAAACGCATGAAATCCAACGCCTTCGAGTCCAATCACATAAAATTTTTGTTTTTAAAAAAAATAAAAAACGGCACAAATACTAACAAGAGTCCAATTTACTTCCATTAGTGTCAATAAGACACACAGGTAAAGAGGATGAACTTACTTTACATGCATCGATCTTGCGCGACTAACGGTCGTATTTCTTCTTTTATTAATTTATATTTTTACTTTAAGACTAGGCTTTTTAATGTATGGGGTAATATTAAAATTTTCAGGTAAGAAGAAAAGAAGACCACACATATAGGAATTAATTCTTTCAATTGCATTCCTTTAGCTATTGAGCTGCTTCTCCACATTCGCAGCCATGTGGAAGAGAGATGAGCGAGAATCAGCACAGACAAAACAAAAACAAAAAAAAAAAAAAAAAAAAAAAAAAAATCCATATTAGTAAGTGATAGGTGTTTGTGAAGTGAAAATTCAAATCCCTTAATATTGTTGGGTTAGTGATATCAAATTCACTTATTAGCCATTAATCGGTTTTATTTGGGTTTGGTTCAAAAATCATTGTAATGCGGTAGTTAGTATTTGGCTTTGGGCTTGGTTGAACCATTTGGTTAGTGTTGGGACAAGGTGGAGTTAAGAGAGAACTCTTTGGTTAGAGCAGAGTGAGGTTCTCATCTTTTTGCTCTCTAGGTTTTTCCTTTTCTTGTAATAGAGAGAGATGTGTTACGGAGATTGGAGAAGGAGCTCCTGTGTTCTTCTTGCTGATTCAAAGACTTCCAAGGCTTAGATTGGAGGAATATCTAAGAGGCATGTCGAACGGGATTTCGCGAATCTGAAGGTGCTGTCAAAGAAGTGTAGCAAGAAGGATTTCATTGGAAGATTGTAAGCCGCATTGTTGAATAGAGTGGTAATCTCTAACCAAATTGTATAATCTTCCTCATTTGATTAGTGGATTTTGATCTCTCCGTGCCGTGGATGTAGGCCCGGTTTTGGTGAACCAAACGTAAATCTTTGTGTGTTGTTGTGCTTGCTGCCTTGGATTTTTCTCTTTCAACTTCATTTACTCCAATCTTGCTAAATTGGTTGTGGCATAATTAGATTATCACATTGCTTACTATTGTGCATTAGTATCTTGATTATGGCAGGTTCGTCATTTAGCTCACTACGAATTGGTATCAGAGGTTCAAGGTGAGTGCAAAGGCTGTTCGAAAATTGTCTCGAATTGGAGACAAATCGATTGGAAGTGGACAAAGGTTTGATGGAAGAGAACTTTGAACTTTGGAAGTTAAAAGTTCGATGATTATTGCGTACAATCATGGACAATAGCAAGCGCCTTCTACTTGGAGAGTAAGGCAACCGGAATTGAGGCCGGATGATGACTGAGAGATGGACATGAAAGCTTTAGCCACCACTTCGCATGTGCTTGAGTGGTGAAGTTCTTTGTACCAATATAATTGGAGAGAAAACGGCTTTTGGATTATGGGCAAGTTAGAGAGTTGTACAAACAGTCAATACACGGATTTTCTTGAGAGGACGGTTGTACTCTTTGAGAATAAAAGAGGCACCAAGGTCTCGGCACTTTGAATTTATTCACACAAATTATTTGTGAGCTTGAGAGTATCGAGAGGAAACATGAAGGATGACGATAGGCCATACTTTGCTTATGCACATTGCCGGATTCCTATGAGACCTTTGATACAAGTTTAAGTGCACTCAAAGAGATTCTGCTTGATTGGACACCGGTTGCTAGTGCTTGTGGGCCGATTGAATTCGAAAGAAGGTAACTTGGGCGACGTTCGGAGGGGGAAACCGGAAGATTGTAGTAAGGGTCGTTACAGAGACGTCGAAAATATGTCAAGAAATTTTTCAAGAAGCAAGTCAAGAATAGACAAAGTCCTAGCAAATCGAATATGACAAAAAGGCTTTTGTTGGATTTGTGGCAAATCCGGCATATGAAGAAATAATTGTCTAAACAGAAAAGGGCTCCAATGGTTGGAAGGGACAATGAGTGAATCAAGTAGTAGTAAACCAAAACTCGGCATCGAACATGTAAGCACATCAGCTTGAAAAACAACATCGGTGTTATTGATGATGAGAGTCGTCGATGGCGGGGTTCTAGTTCGTGTTTCATCAAATTGCGATCTTGATAGGGCGTTAACTCATCATATGTGCCCACAATCGTTCGATGAGCTTTATACTATGAGGAATGCGATGGGTAAGGTACCCATTTCGATGGGGGGAAACAAACTCAACTAGATAAGTAGAATGGTGGAGTTGGTTCAGGTGCGCTGAGAATGTTATGATGGAATGGTTCGCGGCTACTGAAAATGATGCGACATGTTCCGGATTTGAAGAAAGGTATGTGATCTCATCTTTCGAATTGGTGACAACAAAGGCATACAAATTACGGCGGCAGTGGAGTTATAAAAGTCTCCAAAGGTGCGTGGTATGTCATGAAAGACATTCGGGGTGTTGATAAAACTTGTTACAAGCTCATTGAGGTAGTACATGACTGATGAACTTATGCGGCGACGGAAAATTGATGAACTTCCTACACCGACTATGGCATAGAAGGTGGGTATATGAGTGGGAAGGAGTTGAAGTTTTAGTGAGAAGGAAATTATACCGGATATTTGTTTAGTGGATGCGAATTTATGTAGCATTGTGTTTATCGAAAACATTTCATAAGCGGAGGCTTCAACGCCTGGGAGTCATACAAGTAAAGGTTATTCTTGACTACATTCATATCGATGTGTGAGAGTTCTTCCTACTACTTCATAATGGTGGTGCCGAACTTATTATATATTATTTTATTGTAATGATTCTCGACGCGCAAGGTTTGGCGTGAAATTTCGTCAAGTCGAGGTGAGGGCATTTCAAGCATTTAAGATTCAAGGCAGTAGAGAATCAATCACCGGAACTGCCGGCATTAATGTTCTCCGATCGGACATGGTTTGGAGTACAAATCTTAAGGTTGAGCTCTTTTTGCTAAAGAGAAATGGATCTTAAGACACTATACCAAATCGTTATTTGAATCCACAACAAATGAGGAGTCGAATGAGGATGCAACTGTACATTGATGGAGCGGGCTAGTAGCTTTGAGCATGCCGGTTGGAGCACGGAGTTAATGAGGCGAGGCCCGTGTTCCATGCATTGCCTATTTGTCAACGCCCTCCCTTTTTTTTTCGCCTTTCCTCTTTCCATGGCTATAAATGGAAAGACACCGGAAGAGGTATGGTTGGAACCTTGTCGATTATTCTAATCGAGAAAATATATTGGTGTCATGCTTATGACATTGGTTCCTAGTTTCAAAAATAAGCTAGATCAAGAATCAAGAAAATGCATTTTGATTGGTTAACAAAAGGTGTGAAAGAGATAACAGTTAGGATCCGGTGGCCACAAAATTATCAACAAGTGTCTGTGATGTTCATTTTGTGATCAATGGTGAAAAAGGGGGAGAACGATGAAGCATCAAAAGAAATTCCGGAATGAATAACTAAATTTTGAGCTACCATCTTAACACTTTTCACCAGAAATGAAGATTGAATCGGAGGATACACCGGTTGAATATCGTGAGGTCGATGATCAAATCCATGAAAATTCTACATGAAGGTGGAAAGTTCATCATGAAGCGTGGAGAAAATAGATGACACTTGCCTCGACCGTTCTACAAGAGAGCTGCACACACCTTTGCCATTGAAAGATTTTGTAGTCCAAGCTACCATTTCTGGCCGAAACTGAACAGAAGAGCGTGTACATTTCTAGAAGCCATAAATTACTATTGATGCAAAGATTGTGAAAGAAGCAATGAGGAAGAAATTGTAGCACTTCACAAGAATGTAAGCTTGGATTTGGTGGAAGTACCAAGACGCCAGGAAGAATTGGGTTGCAAGTGGTGGTACAAAATCAAAGAGAACCGATGGGACAATTCAAATGGTATAGAGCAAGATTGGTTGCTAAAGGGCTTCGCACAAAAGGAAGGTATGGATTTCTTTGAATTTATTGTTCCTGTTGTTAATTGGTTTCTATTCGGCTTGTTCTTTAGTCTTGTGGGCTATGAAATGATTGCGAACGCTTGAGCCATTAGATGTTAAAACGGCATTTTTGCAGTTGGAGATTATGAGAAGAGGATTATGTATGCAACACCTCAAGGCTTCATAGAGAAGGATAAAGAACATCTCTTAATGTAAAGCTCAAAAATATTGTACGACTGCAAACAAGCAGTCAAGACAATGTATCGAAAGTTGACCTTTATGCTAAGCGTGCGGTTCCAAAGAAGTAAGTATGACATTGTGTCTACTGAAATTCTTCAAAGATGGTACCTTTGTGGCTTTGGTGTTGTATGTTGGGATGCAGTTATAGTCATGCAAGGACAAACTAAAGATCAATGAACTCACAGATGAATTGAGTAAAGCACTTTCAGTAAAAGATCTCGGACCGGCACGTCAAATTCTTTGGATGGAGATTTTGGCTGAATAGGCAATGGCACATTGTCACTTTCACAAAAGGGAATTTGTAGAACAAATTGAATATACAAGTTTCGAATGAAGGAAAAGCAAAGGCGGTAAGACACCATTTGCGTCATCACTTTAAATTATCTTCGCAGCAAAGCCAGGGAGGAGGAAAAGAAGTGATGAATCGAGATTCCCTATGCAAGTGTGATAGTAAAGCTTTGATGTTTGCCATGGATGTGTACCACGCTCGACATTGCTATATGCCGTCTTTGGTGTATCTTAGTCAGTTATGGCAAATTCGGAAAGGTGATTGCGGAAGCGGCCGAACATGTGGTTCTTCACTATCTGAGAGGTACAACTGATTATGCCCAAATCATGTATGGCTAAATCAGGCCAATGCAAGGTTATTATTGATGCTAATTTTTGCGGTGATCTTGAACAATGAGAAGTCTACAAACGCTTGTGATTTGGAACATGGAAAATGGTCCAATTTAGTTGCGATGTCCAAGCTTCAAGTAAGCGCGTGGCTTTCGTCAACCAGCAGGACCGAAGTACATTGCATTACGGGAAACCAAGGAGGCCGGTTGGCTTCGAAGGTGATGAAAGAGCTTGGTATGATTTCTAAACCAGTGTTTATTATGTGAATAAAATGAGCTGCAATATGTTTGGGCTAAAATCCGGTTTTTCATAAAGGACTACACATATTAGATGTGCAATATCATTACATCTGGATTTCATTAGAAGATGGCAAGGTGAGGGTGTTGAAAGCTGTTGGCACTCCATGAGAATGTGCGAATATGCTCACGAAGCCCGGTACCAAAAGTAAGAGAAGTTGAATTTGGGCCTAACGTTCTTAGGCTTCAAGTTGAGCCGAGGATAAAGGACTGGTTGGCGCGGACGATAAGCAGAGCGGTGATATTTGCTATCCAAGGTGGAGATTGTTGCGATCTCTCT
>NW_017893520.1:0-11726 GCF_001540865.1 Ananas comosus
GTGATGTCAGCTGTCGCGCCTAGTGCGCTTGGTGGTCGCTCCACATTCGCTCTCTGGGAATGTATCTGTACCGCACGTTCTGACACCCTGTAGCTTCGTCGGAATACCCGCGACGGAGCATGACAATAAGTCGGCGTAGGGCTGAACTCGCGGAGGTGCCGCTATTAGGACGACCCGTCACCAAGCCATAGTGCATGAGTGGATAGAGCACTAAAAATGAATAGGCAAGCCAAAAGTCTAAGTTTTCAGAAGTATGCCGCATCCTATGTCCTAACATGCGTAATAGTGTCACTACATCTTCCGAAGATGCTAGTTAAGCAATAATGGTGATTTTTTCGAGGCGCTTTTGCTACGCGCCTGAGGTTCCAGCCTTGAGTCGAGCACGTTAGGCAATTATTCCAACATTATCGCCAACCTCAATTTCTCTGCTATCGCAACTAATTCACACATGTTCCCGCGAGCTCCAATGCCGTCTTGATGAAGCATTAGTCGGCTTAAGTTCACATTACCATTCTAACGCTCAGTAGTGCTATATACAATTTCCATCATGCTTTCATGTCCCAATAAAACTAAGTTTAAATGGATGAATTCGAACTCATTACAAGACTATATGAACAAAGAAACAGTGAAAACCGTAGAGGATCTCGAAGAATGCCTAAAGTGCAACCAATGCTTCTCTCAGCTAACTCTCTACACATAGAGCGCAAAAATTGTATCTATATGATAGACATATGCATTTTAAGACCATTTCTAGAAAATCATAAATAAATACATTTAGTATGAATAGCATCGTTGATTCATTTGACGGAACATATATAACCACATATGAGAAGTTTCGTCATTATGTAGGCTAGGTCAAGTCCCCACGCGGATACCGTCGGCCTAGGGGTCCTCGATTTCGCCCGAACAATGAGTGTCCCCCGGAATGCTCGAAAATACCCCTAAAGAGTAATGTCAGCGGACGAGATTGAAGCAGCCATTAACGATTTCATCTTATTATATATAGCAAAGCATTTTAACACCTGAGGAACAAAAATGGGCAAAAACTGAACCTTCAAGGTAGTAGAAAATACTGCCTGGCCCAAAGCTCCAAAAAGAGCTGAACCGTCTTGCCAATCCAAGCCCTAGAAGGTTCTGAAACCATAGCGAAAATCAAGCCTTCAATAAGCCCTAGGTTGCAAAGAAGCGCCGTCAAAAAGTTAGATGCCTGAAGTCCCAAAACTAGGTTTCATCTCGCTCAAAGAAACTCACCAAAACAATTAATCTAAAGGAGAACCATGTCACGAACCCTTGGGAACGCGTGCATCGCAAGCGTCAAAAGTGCCGCAAGGTGTTATGAAGTTTGGTCCAGACGCGAAGCCGAAGAGGGTAAGCTCAAAATTGAGCTCCGAATCCACCAAAAGGGAGAAAAATAGTGGTGGGAGGTGAAGCTCCAAAAGGTCACACAGGAGGAGCTCTTTGCTTTTCCTCCCTCGCCGCACGTCTTCCATCCTTCGTCGTCTTGCCTCGGTCTCGTAGAAGGTTCAAGAGAAATGGTGTAAGGGAGGGAAGCGGAAGGAGGAAGGGCCATGATAAGCCCTTCTCTTGTAGACAAATCGCGCTGTCGAGCCGCCTCAAGAGATCTAATATGACATCAGCGCGCGTCTGGGCAGTTTTGCCCAGAGGGACCGGTCTCCCCCACAGGACAGGTCTGCTCGCTGCAATAGACCAAAAAACCAGGTTCGGGGACCGTCTCTCCCTGCGCGGCGGAACCGTCTCTCACTGCTGAAGACTCCTCTGGACCGGTCTCCGCTTGCCAGGCGACAGGTGTTGCCTCAAAAGCTGCCTCAACACTGCTATGGGGAGACCGTCTCTCCTTCCAGGACCAGCGTTCCCGCGAGAGTGAAAACTCTCTCAGGACTTATCCAGAATTCCGATTATTCGAAAGAACTTTTACAAGGTCGGAAAACTATTCTAATCAAACCTCCCCAGTTGGAAAAAGCTCGAAACAATAGCATCCAAAACAACGTCGAACCTCGGCAATTTGCAAAGGTCCAGTGTGTTACATAAGGGAGATGAGGTTGGTATTGCTGTGAAGAAGGGAAGCAGGATCGGCGATATCACAAGATTGTGACAATTGGCATTTAGCCCCTCGACATCTTAATGGTTCTCAGTGCACTGCCCAAAGGACGCGCATTTTCGCAATGAGGGAAACGTCTCCGGCCCTGCACCTGGGTACCCCGTGGCCCGAGAGCTCCTCCCTAGGGCGACTGCGCAGGCTGGACGCAATGCAGACCGTCTCCCTCATGGAACCAGTCTCTGGACCTGGTCTCTCTCACAGAGACACGTTCCCGAGAGCTGATCTTCCTAGACATTAGCCGATTTCTCAGCGACCTCGCTGGCCTACGTGATAGCGTTCGGACCGAGGCAGTCTCTCCACGATGGGAGACGCGTCCCCGAGAGAACGCAAAAACCTGCAAGGTGGCGTTCTCACAGATATTCTTCGAGATTTCCGCAAATCTCCTCGAACGGCCCCCCCTCCGCAACGCTCATGTTCAAGGTGGCGTATTAGTTGGGTGAACGCCTGGATTGGCCTATTCTCCGGAAGCAGCAAGTACCGAAACCTCGCAACTGTTTCCTGGTCATTTGATCCTAGTTCAAATTTGCATTACCTTGAGGTTGGGGATCCGCTATGATTTACAAAGTAATCTCCACGACACAGTATTATTAGCCAAATGAAATCACAGGTTATGAGTGGAGGACGAAGATTACTCACTCTCGGCGCGTCACGTAGAAAAATACATATGGTTTTTGACGGAATTGTGGCTTGCAACAAAAGATAGTGGAGAAAGGAGAGTAGTCACAATGGAAACGACTAAGTGCGTTAATTGTCGACTAATGAATATGTGATATTTTTGCTTTTACTCGTATTGTGCGAGAAAGGAAAAATATACCACTGAAGTTAACATGTGGGCTTGAGAAAGAGATAAAAAGAGCAAAAAAGAAGATATAAAATCAGAAGGCGATAGGTCTTGCTGCTTTCTCGGCCTCAGTCTCTGACGAAGACTTCATTTTACTCAGTTATCAATCCTTCTTTTCGCCATTAGACAGCTTACTAGCTCGCTGACTTTTTTTTTCCTTCTTAAACTTTGCGAGTGAGAGCCTGGTTATGGCTTCTATTTTAGTCGTCTTCTTGATGCTGGGGCATTGATTGGCCAGCTACTGCTGTTATTTGCTAGCTGCGCTGCTCTAGTGCTACCTTGCTTCTTTTTTCTTTTTCCTTTTCCTTTTTCATCCTCTTTGCCATTAATGTGTAACTTCTTATTCTGCTTCTAATGCTGCTATTCTTCTTCTACTTCTTTTGCGGCCATCAATTGTCTGATTCTACGTACTTTGCACATGCCCTAGAATGAAAAAGAAAAAATTTTACTAATGAATTAAGGTGGCAGAGCGAAGATGCCATTCAGATAATCATTATTATAATGAATCAAAAACTTTCATGTGGTTAACAAAGTACGGTAACTTCAGTCTTTTAATCTCATCTTATATTTGATATTACATGCAATTTATGCAATACATGTTAATTTTTTTTCTCCAATGAATCTTATCCATCAGCCAAATGATTTCATTTGCTCATAACTGTTTACTGAACTACATATCTAATCCGAAAAACAATTAAATTTTCAAATGAACATCTTTGCTACAAAAGAAACAAAGTAAAAATTTGATTAACTTAATGTATGTCCTCCTGTTGAATTTCTTATTCCATCTATATTAAAATAGGATTATTCTACTTTCAATTGATAAAGAATTTAAGATAGAAACACGATTAGCAAGCCTGTGTTACCTATATATTTTAGCTCATATTTATTTTTGTAAAAGATGTTTATTGTTTCCATATATTCATTAAATTATTCCATGGGTAGTTGTTATAGCTGTAAACGAGAGAAATTAAGGCCAACAATCACCTGTATATTGATCTATTATAAAGAAGAATAAACCATAAAAGAGGGTGATTGAGAGCATTTCATATCAAACTGTCTATCAATGGTAGTCAAAAAGCGCTTGGGATCTAGAAATTTTGAAATACTGGACTCCTAAAAATTGCTCTTCGGTTTTCTTGTTTTGCTTGGTGTGCTTCATCTGTTGGATCAGAGATCTGCAACAAATCAGTGCGAACGGTGGCGACAGGACGCGTGGGCTTTTGGGCCGGAGGGGCCGGGCGGTTGTTGTGGTGCGGCATTTTTTTCATTTCAGGAGTTTGCGTGGATAAGGAAATATCAGCCGATTCTTGGTAAATTTAGTTTATTCGTGAATTTTTAGTTTGGTGTTTGAACTATTCTCTTTACTATTGATATGGCGATAGCAATCCTGAATTTTGATCGTTTAAGTTTAACTGAAAAGAATATATAACACAATGGGAAATTTTTAAAATTTCAAATTGTTTCGTCTCACTTAGAAAGGCAGTTTATGCGGAACTAATAAGCAGAGCACTGTTCAAGCTCCTAAGAATTCACAGCAATTGTCTCAAATGGAGTCAAAGGTATGCCTTAGAGTAGTCTTGGATTAATTAGGTCCCTGTGATTCTCAAACTTGTTCTAATTTACCCAATATAAGTAAATCCTGCTAAAGAGGGGGAGGGGGGTGACGTTGATAGTTTAAAAAAAAAGATTGTACAATCAAACACATTTTCAGCTAGGTAAGCATTTTCAATGAAGTGGAGATTACAGATTACATCTCAAGAGGATTGTCTATTCATCATTTACTTTTCTGTTTTTTACAAGAAATTATGGCGAAATTCCTGATATTGTTTGTGAATAATAACCAGTGTCCCAAAGATTCTCAAAAAGATGATATTGGCTGTTTTATGTGTTAGCGAACGTGACCAGTTTTTGATGAAGCTAATGCAAATTTTGAGAATGTTTCATTCTACATTTTGAGTAAGTCGTCATCACTCTTCTCCTTTAATTGGAATATAGTTTTGCTTAATTGGCTCGTCGAAAGGACAGTGTCGTTCTCACTACAAGCCACTACCTTGAAAACAAGGAAAAGTCTTGACTAACAAAAACACCGTATGGGCATTTTTGCGTCAAGGAAAAAGGCAAAGCAGGTGATATGAGTTAAGGTTCAGTGCTTTTAGTTGCATAAGAATTATGGTCATATTGCTGCAAATTGTACTAAAAAATTTTGCAATTACTGCAAAAAGCCTGGACACATCATCAAAGATTGCTCAATTCGGCCCCAAAATCGCCAGGTCATTGTGTTTCAAACTTCTACTACCAATCCTTCTACAGGTCAAATTCCAATTGGGACCTCAACAACAGTCAATCACAATGCTGAACCAATAGTCCTTACTCCTGAAATGGTGCAACAAATGATTATTTCGGCCTTTTCAGCTCTAGGACTTCACGGTCATGATAATTCTCCATCTAAGTCTTGGCTTATTGATTCCGCAGCCTCAAATCATATGAATAGCTCAGTTAATTTGCTAAACAATGCTCGCCCATACCATAGTTCAGAACATATCCAGGTTGCTAATGGAAACACTATTCCTATTACTGCTATTGGCGATATTACTCCAACTTTCAACAATGCTTTTGTATCACCTGGACTATCTAATAATCTTCTTTCAGTTGGACAATTAGTAGAAAATAACTATGATGTACATTTTTCTCGTGATGGCTGTTGTGTGTAGGATCAGGTGTCGGGGACGATGATCGCGAAGGGACCTAAAGTAGGACGACTGTTTCCACTCCATTTTTCCGTTCCTAAACATTTTGCTTGTTCCACTATTATCAATAAAAGTGAAATGTGGCATAAACGTTTGGGACACCCTAATTCTAATATTTTGTCTTATTTGTGGACTTCTTGTTTATTGGGCAATAAAGATCATTTTGTTCTTCTCGTACTTCTTTGGATTGTTCTGCTTGTAAGTTGGGAAAAAGTAAAATACTTCATTTTCCTATTGCTGGTAGTCATGTGAAAAAATGTTTTGATATTATTCATAGTGATGTGTGGGGCATCGCACCTATTATTTCTCATTCTCAGTATAAATATTTTGGATTGATGACTATAGTCGATATACTTGGATTTATTTTCTTCGTTCTAAATCCGAAGTTTTTTCAGTTTTTAAATCCTTCCTCATGTATGTTGAAACTCAATTTTCTGCTGTTGTTAAGGTTCTTCAATCTGATTCTGGTGGAGAATACATGACGAATGCATTTCATGATTTTTTGAATAAAAAAGGTATTCTCTCCCAACGTTCCTGTCCATATACGCCTCAACAAAATGGTGTGGCCGAACGAAAGAATCGTCATCTCTTAGAAGTGGCTCGTACTTTGTTACTTGAATCTTTAGTTCCACCTATCGTTTGGATAGAAGCTTTATCTACAGCAGTTTATCTTATTAATCGACTGTCTTCTTGCACTCTAAATCTTGACTCTTCTTATTTTCGTCTTTATCATCAACATCCTCATTATCAACATTTGCATACCTTTGGCTGTGTTTGTTTTGTTCATTTGCCTCCTCACGAATGCCATAAGCTTTCTGCTCAATCTGTTAAATGTGCATTTATGGGGTATAGCACTAGTCATAAGGGGTTTGTTTGTTATGATCCTTGTTCTAAGAGGCTTCGTGTTTCTCGGAATGTTGTTTTCTTCGAAAATCAACATTTCTTTCCCGCTCATGTTAGCTCATCCCCTGAAATTGCAATTCTTCCTAATTTTGATGACACGTCTTCTTGTATTGAACGGTTCAAGCCTGGATTTGTGTACACACGGCGTCCTGTACTACAGCCCCTTCCTTCTCTAGTTTCTTTAACTATGTTATTTCTGATATACTATGTTGATAGGCAGTTTGTTAGCGTTGCTTCTCTGGCATTGGCTTCAGCGCAAAGCCATGAAGCAGCATCTTTTCTGTGCCGTATTCGAGCTATTTCGCAGCCGTTCTTTGTTCGCCACGCCTGTTGTTGCTAGCATAATAGATGTTACTACTAAAATATTAAAAAGGAGAATGTAGTGGAAGATGATTTGTATGTTGTAATACCTACTGAAAAACCGAAAGATGTCGACAGTTGTTCGCGAAATGAAGTTGTGCTGTTTTTTTCCTATATATAGCTATGAATTTATTTTGTAAAGGATTGTATTCTATGTATTATATTTCCATGGTTAAGATATGTATAGCTGTAATATGGAGAGAAATCAGTCAACAATCACTGTATGTTGATCTATTTATTGAAGAAATACAACCAAAATGAGGGCAATGAGCATTTAATCACATTCTAATCATGGTACATCAGAGCCTTTAGTTTAGAAATTTTGAATACTAGTCTTAAAAATTGCTGTTGGTTTTGCTTGGTGCTCTCTGTTGGATCAAAGATGCTGCAACTAAATAGTGCGACGGTGCGACGGTGTGGCATTTTTTCATTTGGAGATTTGGCGTGAGAACTCACGATTTGGTAAAATTTCAGTTTATTTGGTGAAATTTTCTATTTGGGTGTGAACTATCTCGTTATTCTGAATGGCGGTAGCACTCCTAATTTGTGTTAGTTTAGCTGAAAGAATTATACCAATGGGAATTTCAATTTCAATTGTTTGTCACTGGACAAGACGTTATGGAAATAAAGATGCACTGTTCCAGCTCCTATAGATGCACACAATTGTCCTCAATGGAAGGTCAAAGATGCTAGGGTGGATGTCTTGGTAATTATTGATGCTGTGATCCTCAACTTGTTCTACAAATCTTACGTCCATATAAAACTGGCTAAAGATCATGTAGGAATATTTAAAAAGTTAACACATCACACATTCAGTAAAAGATTTCAATGGAAGTTGAGATTACAAATTACACTCAGGAGGATTGTCTATTCAGGATTACTTCTTCTGGTTTTCAAAATTATGGACTGGAATTTCTACTAATTGTTTGTGCTACGTGATCCAAAGATTCTCTCAACGATGTAGTGGCTGTATTATGAGGTTAGCAAGCGTGACATAATTTTGATGAAGCACTAGGGTCAATTTTTGAGAATGTTCGTTCTTAATTTGATGAGTCGTCATCCTCCTCCCTTCATTGGATATGTGTTTTGGTGAATTGCTTCGGTGAAAACACGCGTCTTTTCACTCAAGCCCTCTTGAACAAGAAAAGTTTACGTACAACCGTATGGCATTTTTGGCTCAAGAAGAGGCAAAGCAGGATATGAGTAAGGTTCATGCTTTAGTTGCAGACATTATGGTCATATTGCTGCAGAATTGTACTAAAAATTTTGCAATTACGGGCAAAAAGCCTGACACATCATCATAAAGATTGCTCAATTCGCCCAAAATCGCGGCAGGCCATTGTGTTTCAAACTTCACTCACGATCCTTCTACAGGTCAATTCCAATTGGGACCTAAGAAAGTCAATCACAATGCTGAACCAATAGTACCTTACTGCCTGAAATGGTGCAACAAATGATTATTTCGGGCTTTCTCAGCTCAGACTTCACGGTCATGATAATTCTCCATCTAAGTCTTGGCTTATTGATTCGCGCAGCTCAAATCATATGAATAGAGCTCAGTTAATTTGCTAAACAATCTCCGCCCATACCATAGTTCAGAACATATCTCAGTTGCTAATTGGAACACTATTCCTATTACTGCTATTGCGATATTACTTCCAACTTTCAACAATGGCTTTTGTATCACTGGACTATCTAATAATCTTCTTTCAGTTGGACAATTAGTAGAAAATAAACTATGATTACATTTTTCCTCGGTGATGCTGTTGTGTGGTAGGATCAGGTGGTCGGGGACCGATGATCGCGAAGCGGACCCTAAGTAGGACGAAATGTTTCCACTGCCATTTTTCGCCGTTCGCTAACATTTTGCTTGTTTCCACTATTATCATATAAAAGTAAATGTGGCATAAAGTTTGGACACCTATTCTAATATTTTGTCTTATTTTGTGACTTTCTTGTTTATTGGGCATAAAGATCATTTTTGTTCTTCTCGTACTTCTTTGGATTGTTCCTGCTTGTAAGTTGGGAAAAAGTAAAAATATCTATATTTGCGCTATTGCCTGGTAGTCAGTGAAAAATGTTTTGATATTATTCATAGTGATGTGTGGGCATCGCAACTATTATTTCTATTCTCAGTATAGAATATTTTCGGATTGATGACTATAGTCATATACTTGATTTATTTTCTATCGTTCTATAATCCGAAGCTTTTTTCCAGTTTTTAATCCTGTCTCATGTATTTGCAACTCAATTTTCTGCTGTTGTTAAGGTTCTCCCTCTGATTCTGGTGGAGAATACATGACGAATGCATTTCATGATTTTTTGAATAAAAAGGTATTTCTCCCAACGTTCCTGTCCATTACGCCTCACAAACAGGTGTTGCGAACGAAAGAATCGTCTCTCTTAGAAGTGCTCGTATTTGTTAGCTATGAATCTTTATTCCATCTATCGTTTGGATAGAAGCTTTATCTCAGCAGTTTATCTTATTAATCGACTGTCTTTTGCAGATCTAAATCTTGACGTCTTCTTATTTTCGTCTTTATCATCAACATACTGCATTATGCAACATTTGCATACCTTTGGGCTGTGTTTGTTTTGTTCCTTTGCCTCCTCACGAATTGCATAGAGCTTTCTGCTCAATTGCTGTTAAATGTGGCATTTTATGGGTATAGCACTAGTCATAAGGGGTTGTTTTTTATGATCTTGTTTCTAAGGCTTCGTGTTACTCGGAATGTTGTTTTTCTTCGAAAATCATCATTTCTTTCCGGCTGCATGTTACCGTATCCCTGAAATTACAATTCTTCTTAATTTGATGACACATCTTCTTGTATTGAACGGTTTCAAACTGGATTTGTGTTAAACACATTGGGCGTCATGTACTACCAGCCCTTCCTGAGCCGCCTCCTCGCCATTGCTGCACTACTCCAGCTGCCTGAGAGATCTACCCGAGTCTCTCGTCTCCCTAGGCGGTATACTCCTATTCAATACATATTTCTACTGGGCTTTGTCTCCATTTCGGTTCCATCTTCTTAGGGTCACAAGCAACGAAGCATGAGTGTTGGATGGCAGGGCAATGCGAGAACGTTCGTGCTCTTCAAGATAATGGCAAACGTGGGACATTGTTAATTGCCACTCTAATGGTGAAGCCCGTCCATTGCGTTCGGAAATGGGTTTCTTAAGGGAAGCTTCGTCTGATCGGGACCTAGATCGTTATAAAGCACGGCTGGTTGCTTGGGCAATCGACAAGAGTATGGATATCAGGAGACATTGCTCCTGCTGGCAAAATGACACACGGTCGTACTAGTTCTTGCTATTGCCAGTTTCACAGGGTTGACCATTCAACAGTTGGATGTCAAAAATGCTTTTCCCATGATAGATCTCATAAGTGATATATACATGACGCCTCCTCTGGTTGTGTTTCCTGTCTTATTTGGAAGTTTGTAGTTCACCATTGAATGTCTTCCTTATATGGCTTAAAACAATGCTCCTCGAGCATGGTTTGAGAAGCTACCGCTCTACACGTTGTGGTTTCAATTTTAAGCTTGTTGCAAAGCGAGATATGAATTCTTCCTTGTTTCTTCAAAAGCCTCTACTGGAATGTCCTCTTGGCTGTACTGTTGTGATAAGTTGTTATTATATGGGACGGACTCATTATTGATACTTGTTTAAGCAACATCTTCGAGTCTTTCATATGAAGGTCTGTGGTCATACTATCATAATTTCTTGGATTGAGTTTCAAAACTGACTGCTTCTATGGCAATATTTCTTGACACCAACATAATATATTCGGATTTGATTGCATTTGGCTGGTCTTCAAGATTCTTCATCTGTTGATACCCCTAAAGGAATGTTAATACTACACTGAAGGGGCGAAATACTTTCTGACCCTTTGTTATAATCGGCAGCTAGTGGGTAGCCTGAATTACCTGACTATTACTAGGCCTGACATCTCCTTGTTGTACACAGGTTAGTCAATTTATGCACTCTCCCAGACATCTACACTGTGGGCCGTTCGCCGCATCATTCGATATCTCGGCTCTCCTTGTCGACGGTTATTTTTTGTGCTGGCTCTCCTATGCATCTTGTTGCTTTTAGTGATGTTGATTGGCGGGATGTCCTACACTCGTCGTTCTGTCACTGGTTGGTGATGTCTCCTTGGGACTCTTTGGTATCATGGAAGAGTAAGAAAAAGACCGTGTTCTAAATCTTCGACAGAGTCTGAATATCGTGCTATGTCTGCTGCAGTGCTCTGAGATTATCTGGCTTCGGGGTTTGTTGACTGAGCTTGGCTTTCTCAGCATGATCCCACTCCTCTTCATGCCAATACACAAGTGCAATTCAAATTGTTACTATCCGGTCTTATCATGAGCGCACCAAGCATATTGAAGTGGGTTATCATTATATTGGGAAGCTGTGGATATCGTGTCATTTCTCTTCCACATGTTTCATGTCTTACAAATAGCTGATGTGTTCGACAAGTTCTCCTTGACAGCGTCATCAGTTTCTTGTTGCAAATTGATGCTTCTTGATCATTCAGCATCAATTTGAGGGGGGATGTTATTATATATAGCTCATATTTATTTTGTAAGATTATTAGTTTTAATATGTATTATATTTCCATGGTTAGATTGTATAGCTGTAAGATAGAGAAATCAACCAACAATCCACTATTATTGATCTATTTATTGAAAAGAATACAACCAAAAGAGGGGCAGTGAGCATTCAATAAATTCTATCACTGTTTTGTTATTTA